>NW_017731367.1:7031469-7033441 GCF_001890085.2 Hipposideros armiger | reverse complement strand
AAAAACTCCAATTTGAGGTTCAGAAAAAGGCTTTGCAGCGAGCGGGCCTGTGGGGTCCAGGTCTGAGGTCCCGCTGCTCCGGCAACACAGCTGTCACGGCCTCTGCCTGGACATGGCTGGTGCCGGCCCCTTGGATTCCCTCCTCCCCTCGGGAGGGAGACACGGGGACCGGGGCACTGTCAGTGTCTGTCATTGGGGACCGGGGCACTGTCAGTGTCTGTCATTGAAGGTGAGGGGCAGAAACGCAGGTGGCTTCCCACTGCTGGGGCTGGCCCCTCCCTGGGAGACTCAGTCTGCGAACACCTGGGCAGCTGCCGCGTCCTCCTGACCCTTTGCTGGTCACCTGCCCTCTCTCAGCCGCTGGCCCTTCGGAGGTCCCTGTCCCTCACTTATGAGGGCGGCTTTCCCCGCCTGGCGTGGGGGCCTCATCTCACGTCCCTCCTCGGTCACGGAGAAGGGAGAGAAAGCCACCATCTCAGAACAAGCCCGGAGTCTGTTTTCTCCCCTTCTTCCTCTGTAGCCTGTCCTGGCCAATACCCACAGCCCCCAGGCAGGGGACCTCACCAGGTCCCCAACTCCCCTCCCCCTCCAGGCACAGAGATGGGGTCCGGGGCCCCCGCTTCCCGCTTTGCCAAGCTGGTGGAGCTGACCTGAAGGAACACTCCAAGACTCATTTTCTCCTCACCTGGATGGGCCAACCTGTCCCTCGGCCACTTCCTTGCGACTTGACCACTTCCGGCAGCAGGACAGTGAGGCTGGGACACCCAGGTCCCCCTCTTTCTGCCCCACAGACCCCAACTCAGCAGACTTGTGAGCCATGCTGCTGGCCGGAGGAAGCGTCACTGAGCACGGGGCACCTGCCCGAACCCTCTGGGCACCAACAGCCACCTGAGAGCCTGCCCTTAGAACTGTCAACAAAGTGGTGACACCACAGACGGTTTCCGCCAAAACTTCGCAACAGAAACCCCAGGGCAGGAGACAGGTACTTCCTGGGGGACCAGACAGGGGCGCTTTGTCACCTCCTTTCCAGCCGCAGGCGGCAGCGTGGGACTGCCCCTGGGGCCACTGCACCGGCTGAGGGTTCCGGCGGAACCGTGTGGGAGGGAGCAGCCCCTGGGAGGAGGCCTTCGTCACCCCAAGGCAGGAGCTGCAGGAACCGCGTCCGGCACAGGAGGGCTTCTTGGGAAAGGCAGGTTTCCCGTGTTTGGGCCTCTGGTAAGCTGCCATGGTAACAGGTAACCATGGGCGCCCATGTAGCACCAGGCTTACTGGTCCCCAGGTTTCAGTAAGTAGGCGAAGCAGTGACTGGGGACAGCTGGGGAAGACCTCTGAGGGCCCCACCTGCCTCCAGCCGTGCAAACTGTGCAGACGTGCCCATCGCCCATGGGACACCCAGCACTCTCCTCCCCGTGGTCAGACCGGGCCCGCCAGGGCTGGGTGCCCGCTGCACCAACACACCCACATCATGTCACATGTCACCCTCTTGCCTTTTGCAGCTACCACACAGCCCCTGGCCATCCCAGCACGTCCCCACCCCACCATGTCATGGGTCTTCACACACACGCACACGCACACACACACACACACACTCACACTCACATACACACTCACACTCACACACACACACACACTCACACACACATGCTGCCCCCTCACTGCCCAGCCCAGTCCAACCCCCTGGGACCTGTTGTCACATGCCCACCCTTGGGGCAGTCTTCTGTGGCTGGGCCCCTCTGCTGCTGCCCAGATCCAGGCCGGCCGGTGCGTCTCAGAGCCCAGCTGCACGCTCACCTGCCCTCCACGTGACTGTGCTCACTGTAGGAGCCCCGGCACAGGTATGGCTGTGCGGCAGGTGGAGGGGACCTCAGCGGCCTCCTCCACTCCTCAGATGGAGGCCTGTCCACCTATGGGGCGGCTCGCAGGCAGAGGGGTGAAGTGCCCCCACACCCCAGGCTCCTCCAAGCCCTGGTCC
>NW_017731367.1:7027396-7029674 GCF_001890085.2 Hipposideros armiger | reverse complement strand
CATGCAGAAAAGCCATAAAAGGACCTACCTGGTTGTCAAGGTGTGCTGGGGGAGGGGAAGTCAGGGCTGGGTCAGAGCAGAGGCGACAACCTGTGCAAAGGTGTGAGGCCAAAAGAAGCTCACGTGAGGGATGCGTGCGTACATGCACGTATATAGGTGTGTGTACATATCTGCATGTGTGTGCACAAGTGCATGTGCTGTGGCTGCTGTGTGTGTGCATGTGTCTGCATATGTGTGTGCACATTGTGTATGTGCACGTGCACACAGCCATGTGTGTATGTATGTACGTATGCGTCCATATGTGTGTCTGTAGCATGTCACCACACAGTGGAGCTGAGAAGAACATGGGCTGCTTGGAAGAACAGTGAACAGACTCAGACCAACTGGACCCGAACTCCTGTGCTCCTTCTGGGCGGCCTTGCACCGAGAGCTTAACCTCCAAGTCGCAGCCTCCTCATCCTCTCAAAACGCAGTCATCCTGCACCACCATCACCACAGGGCCACATGAGGGCCACACACAGGGAGCTGGCACACGGGGTCAAGCGTGGGGCAGCCACGCCAGCTGCCCGCCCAGCACCCCTGCCCACTGCGTCCTGCCCAGCAGAGCCTGCTTCTGCGTAGGCACAGAGTGCGCATCATATGTGCTGGTTCCCAGCCACCTCCCCCCAAGCCCACCCCCGGGGAGCTGGGGCCGCCGAGATGGACGTGGGAGCCTGGGGGGGATGACTGGGAAGCAGCTTTGCTCTCCTTGTGAAAGGGCTGCCTCCTGCTGTGGCCGCCTCTTCCTGAAACGTCACCCACACTAGCAACCACGCCCGCCCCAGAAACTGTTGGTGAGTGAAAAGAAGTCCCCACCAGTCGCACCCCTGAAGCCACGTTTTCCGTTGCTTACAGCTGAGTGCATTCTCCGCCGGCTCAGCAGAGACCTGAGTGGGCAGTCTACAGGGTCCCCCTGTGCCTCTCCTGGGGAAATAGGACAGACCGCTCTTGTGCGTCTGCAGACCACTGTCACGGTGGCTTAGAGGGCCCGTCGTGTCAGGCTCTCCTGCCAGCGCCCGAGCCCCCAGCACAGTCTTCTGGGGACTCCGAGCCAACCTGGCAAAACCGAGACGTGTCCAGCCTTCCCACAGGCGAGTAGCATGTGCGCTGCCCCCGAAGTCCCCACTCGGCCCCAAGATGGCGCTGGCTGGGGCCGCAGGGCCGGGTCCCCAGAGGCCCCAGCTGGGTGGAGGCCGTGAGTTGCTGCGAGCAGGCTCAGGCCCTGGGAGAAGACGGCTGCTGCCCAGCAAGGAGCCCAGCCCCAGGGAGGGCCTCCAAGGCCCAGGCCCACCCAGGCCTGCGGGGGGGTCTGGTCCCAGGTTCCAAGATGCCCCCCGGCGGCAGGACTCTCAGACGCTCACCACTGGTCAGGCGCTGGGTGAGTTCTGATGAGTTGGGGTGCCCAGTGGCCAGGGGCGTTCATCCAGGCGCTGCTGAATGGAGACTTGAACCGGTGGCTGTGGGGGCCCCCATCCCTCTCAGCCCCAAGCCTGGGGCTCCATGTGGGCACTGCCACATCAACCTAGAGAATGGGGGGTCTCCTTCTGACAGGCTGTCAAGCTCTCTAGCCGGGAGGGGGACAACTGGCAAGCTAGAGACCACCAGGGTGGGGGATCCCACTTCTGTAGCTTGATGTGCTCCATCTGGGGAGATTCAGAAACAGGGCTGCTGAGGAGGAAAGGAGGGTGACAGTGCTGGCAGCCCTGCCCCTCATGTTGGAGCGGGGCAAAAGCCCCACTGGTGGCGTCTGACCCCCGCCCCCCACGGTCCAGACCTGAGCCCAAGAACGCTCCCTGGGGCCCTTCAGGCGGGGCCGTCCAGGGAGAAGTGACATAGGTGGGTCCCCACTCCCTACACCGACTCTCATGTGGGGGTGGGTGCTCTGGCTTTCCCAGGAAACACGGTCACATTTTCCCAGGAAATTTTGTAAGGTGTTTGGGAAAATGCAGTTATTTCTTTTCTAGAACTGCCCAGAGACCTAATTATAGCACACAGTACAGCTGGGATCATTCCATTAAACGTTACGAACACTCTAAATGAATGTCAGGTTTCTTCTTATAAAAAGAAACAGAAAATTTTACCAGAAAGCAGTGGGTGGGTCAAAAAGGAACAAAGAAAACAAAAAAAGGAGAGAAAATGAAGCACTGGTGAAAGCGGGGTGCTGGGTATTCAGGCAGCTGTCAGGGGCTCACAGCTGACCCGCAGAGAAAACGCTGGGAAGGCTTGTGCCCAGGAGAGG
>NW_017731367.1:7017680-7024711 GCF_001890085.2 Hipposideros armiger | reverse complement strand
GTGGTGGTATCAGCTGGGGGCGGGGGACAGGGACGTCCCAGGTGTTGCACGGTGAAGGCGGCTCCACAGCCAGGGCCCACCCAGGACTCTGCAGGTGCCGGGTCCCCAGGGAGCAGAGAAGAGCTCTCAGATGCAGAACCAGACCCCGGGGTGGCCTCCAGACCCCAAGGCCTCGGGCAACGCTCCATTTGGTTCTTCTCCGATAACCTCTATGGCTTCCCTTTCTTTTTTCATCATCTTGTTGTTTCTAAGGCATTTCACACAGAGTTCTCTTCTTTCTCTGGTTGTCCTTGAGGGTACAGAGCTGTGGGGTTGCCTTTTCCTTCTCCACTGTGCATCTCCAGCTGGTCTGGGTTATCTCTGTGCCCTCTCTGGTCTGGAGTCCTGAGTGTGGACTCGAGGAAGTGAGTGTGCAGAACCCGCAGGCCTGACCCTGAGGCCGCCTCGGGGCTTGGCGCTGGGTTCTTCGGGGACCACGGGGCCCCCAATACTGTAGCCCCTGGGGGTCCTGCCTTGACAGGAACTGCACCCAGACTCCCTGTTCATTCCCGTTGTCCGGGTCCCATTTCACTGGGCAGCCTCGCTTTCCTGTCTCATCGTTCGCCTTCTGGCCGCTCACTGTTTCTCTTTTCTTCAGCCATTTGCTTTACTCCAGCCCCAGCCACGTTCATGATGCTCTTTTTCATCGCTTGCCAGGACGTAAGGGCGTTGAGGCTGCGGAGTCCGTCCACTGCCCAAGTGGGAGCCCACCCCTGCTCTGTGACGCGGGCCCTGGTTCCCGCCTACTCGTGTGTGTGACGTTCCACCACCCTCCATGGACGAAGCCACTTTCCACATCTCTGAACTCTGTACGGCGATTCCCCCTTATCTGCGGGGGACACATTCTAAGCCCCCCAGGGATGCCTGAAACCACAGGTAGTACCAACCCCTATGTCTACGGCTTTTTCCTCTCCGTACATCCCTATGGAAAGTTGATTTACAAATTAGGCGCAGTGAGAGATTAACAACAGTAACTGCTAATAAAATTGCACAATCATGACAATGCACTGTAATAAGTTATGTGATGTGGCCTCTCTCTGTCTCATTGTCACCCCCACCCTTCTTCCCACGTACTGAGAGCCATGTGCAGTCTGAGGGGCGACAGCTAAACCAGCCCCGGTTTCTTTTTTCCTTCTTCACATTTTAAGGACAGAAGACTCGTCTTTACTGTAGTGACCTTAGCTTACGGTGTCTTTCTTTCCTTAAGTGGACAGCCCTTTCCACTCACAGGTAGCACTTCACGCTCCCCATTGGTGTGTCTGAATCGCCAGTGTCACGCCTCTCGTGCTCTGGAGCCATTAGTCCCTAAAATAAGGGTGACTTGACCACAAGCATAGCGACACTATACAGTCGATCTGAAAACACAGACGGCTCCTAGGTGACTAACGGGCAGGGAGCGTCTACAGCGTGGACACGCTGGACAAAGGGGTGAGCCACATCACGGGCAGGACAGAGGGATGGCTCGGGATTTCATCACACTGTTCAGAACGGCACGCCATTTAAAACATAAATTGCTTATTTCTGATTTTTCCATTTAATATTTTTGGACCGTGGTTGACCGCGGGTAACTGAAACCCAGAAATCGAAACCACGGTGAGGGGGACCACGACAGGTCCAGACCTTGGACAGAGCTTCCGCAGTGCACAAGTCCAAATGAACGGTGACCTGGCGGGTTGCCTGGAGCCGGGGACTGGCCGCAGGAACGGAAGACGGCTCTCCCCGCGGTTCCCTCCAGGCCGGAGTGCAGACGGGACTGGGGGCAGTGGTCTTGCTCGGTCTGTGGTTCTGGCAGTCATCACTCATGTCCGGCTCTTTCCTGGTTCTCTGAACCACATGAGGACCTCAGCTGCCGTGTGGCTGAAAACCGCTGCCCACAGACCTAAAGGAGAAACATTTAGTAACAGCAGCAGATTCTTCCTCCATCTAAGGGCGAGAGGCCTGTGGACGAGGAAGCCTCCTCCCGGTTTCATTGAAACCTTGCCTCGGACACACCCTGGAAAACAGGCCCGGTGGGTCAGGGTCAGGCTGCGGGATGGTGAAGGTTGGCCAGCGTGTGGTCTGCTGGGGCACATGTCAGGGTTTCTTGGTCCGGCATGGACCCTCTGCAGAGTCCAGTGCCTCGCTGGGCGGTGCCTGGTCTACACACCCAGCCTCTCGGGACTGTCGCTCACCTGTGGGTGAAGCTGTGGTCACCACGGTCATCGAGGTCAGAGCCTCTTGCCCAGTCCACAACAGGCCAAGCCTTGCAAGTCTTGCAGCCCTCAAGGTCAGAGCCTGCTCTGTGTATTCTAAACCCGAAGGCCTCAGCCACACACCCTCGCCCACGAAGCCTCTCCTGCTGCGTTCTGAGCCCCATCACCCTTTTATATCTCAACGNGTGGTGGTATCAGCTGGGGGCGGGGGACAGGGACGTCCCAGGTGTTGCACGGTGAAGGCGGCTCCACAGCCAGGGCCCACCCAGGACTCTGCAGGTGCCGGGTCCCCAGGGAGCAGAGAAGAGCTCTCAGATGCAGAACCAGACCCCGGGGTGGCCTCCAGACCCCAAGGCCTCGGGCAACGCTCCATTTGGTTCTTCTCCGATAACCTCTATGGCTTCCCTTTCTTTTTTCATCATCTTGTTGTTTCTAAGGCATTTCACACAGAGTTCTCTTCTTTCTCTGGTTGTCCTTGAGGGTACAGAGCTGTGGGGTTGCCTTTTCCTTCTCCACTGTGCATCTCCAGCTGGTCTGGGTTATCTCTGTGCCCTCTCTGGTCTGGAGTCCTGAGTGTGGACTCGAGGAAGTGAGTGTGCAGAACCCGCAGGCCTGACCCTGAGGCCGCCTCGGGGCTTGGCGCTGGGTTCTTCGGGGACCACGGGGCCCCCAATACTGTAGCCCCTGGGGGTCCTGCCTTGACAGGAACTGCACCCAGACTCCCTGTTCATTCCCGTTGTCCGGGTCCCATTTCACTGGGCAGCCTCGCTTTCCTGTCTCATCGTTCGCCTTCTGGCCGCTCACTGTTTCTCTTTTCTTCAGCCATTTGCTTTACTCCAGCCCCAGCCACGTTCATGATGCTCTTTTTCATCACTTGCCAGGACGTAAGGGCGTTGAGGCTGCGGAGTCCGTCCACTGCCCAAGTGGGAGCCCACCCCTGCTCTGTGACGCGGGCCCTGGTTCCCGCCTACTCGTGTGTGTGACGTTCCACCACCCTCCATGGACGAAGCCACTTTCCACATCTCTGAACTCTGTACGGCGATTCCCCCTTATCTGCGGGGGACACATTCTAAGCCCCCCAGGGATGCCTGAAACCACAGGTAGTACCAACCCCTATGTCTACGGCTTTTTCCTCTCCGTACATCCCTATGGAAAGTTGATTTACAAATTAGGCGCAGTGAGAGATTAACAACAGTAACTGCTAATAAAATTGCACAATCATGACAATGCACTGTAATAAGTTATGTGATGTGGCCTCTCTCTGTCTCATTGTCACCCCCACCCTTCTTCCCACGTACTGAGAGCCATGTGCAGTCTGAGGGGCGACAGCTAAACCAGCCCCGGTTTCTTTTTTCCTTCTTCACATTTTAAGGACAGAAGACTCGTCTTTACTGTAGTGACCTTAGCTTACGGTGTCTTTCTTTCCTTAAGTGGACAGCCCTTTCCACTCACAGGTAGCACTTCACGCTCCCCATTGGTGTGTCTGAATCGCCAGTGTCACGCCTCTCGTGCTCTGGAGCCATTAGTCCCTAAAATAAGGGTGACTTGACCACAAGCATAGCGACACTATACAGTCGATCTGAAAACACAGACGGCTCCTCTCTCTCTCTCTCTCTCTCTCTCTCACACACACACACACACACACACACACACACACCCTGCAGTTACTACAAGTCTCTGGGGGCCCAGCAGAGCCTGTGAGGACCTGCTGTGGCTGCAGTGAGATCAGAAGGGCTTTGCTCTAACTCCCCCCGAGCTTCATCAAAGAGACTGCTGGTTTCAGAGGCGCCCACGCCGCTGCCCCAGCCGCCTGTGTTTCCTCAGAGTGCTGTTTGGACACTCGGATCATCCCTGCTATCAGTCCCATGTCCTCCCTCAGGCCGGCTGGTCTCAGGAATGTGCTGATCTGTCCGCCCAGGGGCTCAGTGCGGTCGGAGCCGCCCATGGGGTGGGGAGACGGTGCCCTCCCCGGGTCTGGCACCTCCACACGTCCCGTGTCACCTGCAGACTGCCCTTCCCACAGGCCCTACCTGGCCTCCTGTTCCCCCAAATCCCCACCGCACAGAAACAGGGTGTACACAGGACACAGAGGCCCCTGTCCCCTGGGCCTGACACGTCCCCCCATGTCCTGGGAAGGGATGTGTCAGGACAGGACTTTCAGGGCTGCCCAAGGTCACCTCCATTGCTGTGCTGCTTTACTTGGAAAGACGTAGGACAAACCCACCTGTCCGCTTATAGAACCAAAATTGCTAGTAAAAGTGCTAAACCTTCCATGCCCAAGACGGCCAGAGGGGCCCTGACGCACGCTGGCGAGAGGACATTGCTGCATTATTTACGGAGACGGTTTGATGACAAGAATACGAGCCTTGAACGCGCAACCACAGGAACAAGCCCGAAGCAGAGACCCAGATGTAGCCACGAGACCCTGCCGTAAGGTGGAGGGCTTGACGACGGCCACTTAAGGAATTAGAAGTTTTTAGTGATGTGGGGAAAGCCTATAATGTTCAGCAAAAGAACTGAAACATGTAAACCAAATTGCATTTGCATCATTAAGGCAACTATGGAAAGAAAAGAACTCAATTATGCTGAGAAAAAAACATGAAAAAAAAAAGGTGAAGTGTTGATGGTGCTTCCTGCTCGGTTGGGGTGGGGGTTGTGAATGGCGTTCCCCCCACCCCACCCCCACTGCTTCCTTCAAATAGTCTATGCTTTGCAAACTTGGTACCAAAAGTATATATTTTATAACCTGCAAAAATAAAATCAGAGAAAATGTTAAATAATGTTACATTCATTATAAACGTCAGTAGCCATAACTAGTTCCTTTTATGCGTTTTTTCTGCAATAGTCACCGTCACCTGGTGTCTGGGGAGACACAGGACACACAGACGGCCGCTCCCAGTGGCCACAGGGAAAAAGGGACCAAACCTCCACCAGGAGCCCTGTCTGCATTGGCAGTAAAGCCAGGCCGGAAAGAGTCCGGATATCTTCTCCTTGGTCAGCAAGCTCACCAGCAGAGTCCACTGCTCGAGAAAACACGCAGTGCGGCTTTCCTCCCTTTAATCAAGAGAAGATGGCGGACGTCACAGGACCATCCTGCATTCCACCTACTGTGGCCCCTGGGCAGCTGCCCCCGGCCTCCCCGGGAGGGCTCTATCCTGCTGAAGGGGCGGCCCCTCGCCTGTGCTGCTGCCCTATCTTCCAGCATGCTTTGCTCCGACCACCCCAAACTCCCCCTGCTCACCTCGTGATTCAGAAACTGATACCAACACGCAGCTTCTCCCCTGAGCTCCAGACCCACACATCAGACGGCCTCCTGCCCCGGTCAGCGGGACCCCGAGCCCACCCTCCCCCGCACTCTCCAGCCTCCTGGGAGCCCCCTTCACGCCCGCAACCTACCAGCCCCACCCCCGCCTGCTGGGCTGAGACTCGTTCAGGAGCCCGTGCCGCTGCCCCGGGCACGCCGGTATCCCTGGCGCTTGCCACCCAGGACCCTTCCCAAGCCTCTGCCTTGTGAGTCCCTCCTCTCCGCCCCACAGGCTCCACTGGTCAGCCCCTCCCGCCTCTCGCTGGGCTGTCACCTGAGCAGGGTCTCTCCCTCCAGCTTCCCAACGGTGACCCCAACTTCTGGCTCCTGCCTGAGGGCAGATGTGAGTCCTAAAAGCCATGCCCTGGGGCACAGGGGTGGGGGGCTGCTAGTGGACAGTCCCCCAGATGTCCCTGAATTACTCAGATGGCGCTGCGGTGCCGTGAGGCTGCAGGGCCCGGCCAGGCAGCAAAGGCATCACGGCAGCAGCCTTGGGGGTCAGACGGCCGTGGACTCTCATCAGCCGCAAGGCCGCAGGGGCCGGACTTGAGCCTCCCCTCCCACCCGTGCCCCGGGACCCCGTCTAAAGGACTTGTGCCCGCCTGCAGCATAAGGACAGTGACCCCAGGCGTCGTGACACCCAGGTCCCAGGGAGAGGACACAGGTGCACAGGGTCACACGCAGGCCTGGGAACTTCATTAGGCGCCAGGAGTCCACACCCGCCTACCTGACACCCCACAGTGACCACTCCTGAGGGCAGGCGAGCCACAGACCCTTTACATTCAAAGTGAGGGGAGCGTTCCGGGGAAGTTGGAACGTGGATGTCCGTGAGAACATAAAACCATCTTTAATGCTCTGTTTGCAAAAACTTGGCAAAGCTTTTCCTTGTTAGGTTCCTATCCCCGCCCTGCTGGGTATCTGAAGTTTTAAATGCATGGGATTAACTAAGTTTGTAAATAAATCTGAGAAATCTATTTGTTCAGTGTACATATTGAACATACATTGAATGAGTAACCATGGGTGAAGGTCTTAAACACGATGGCGTTTTCTGACACTCACTGGACATTTAAGCAGGATGCTATCATTTTTGGACAGAGTCATAGGTGTGTGACTTCATTATTTCAAAGATTCCTTGGAGCATCTGAGCAATTGTGAGTAGATGCTTCACTGTCATGAAGCCTGCTGTGGGCACAGGGCACCCACAGGACACGAGGCAAAGGACCTGAACGTGCAGCCAGCTGCGCCTATTACATTGTGATAACGGGTGACTGAGGACAGGACAGCGATGAATACATAAGATGAGTGTCCTTCGTTCTGCTCAGGCATCCCTGAGACGCCCCACAGGCGACAGGAAAAGGCTGAAGTCACTGAAGGTGTCACATGAGGTTCTTTATGACACGGGCACCCACAGTTCCTGCCACCTACTCCACGGCTGTCATCCTTCTCTCTCTCTCTCTCTCTCTCTCTCTCTCTCTCTCTCTCTCACACACACACAC
>NW_017731367.1:6956514-7012705 GCF_001890085.2 Hipposideros armiger | reverse complement strand
GCAGGAGCTGGGCAAGGCTGTCTGCCAGCGGCCCCCCGAGGTCTCAGCCAGCAGCTAGCATGAAACGCCGCGTGTTCTAGTTCAGGCTCCGAGAGCCCCCACTGACAATGACGGGCCCCCCAGGAGTGAGCACCACGTGCCCAGCCCCCTCACAGCTCATTTGGGCACACATGTGGCTTCTCTCCAAAGAACAGCGAGACCCGCTCTGGGACCACAAGCGCCTGGTGAAGCTCAGATTCAGAAATGAAATGTGAACCCGAAGGGCAGAGGGTCTGTGGGGGCCTCCAGAGCAGCCCCAACATGTCGGAGCCGACGTGCTTCTCCAGGGACACACAGAGCCGGTCCTGGAGAAGAGCTGGGTGGAGGACACGGAGATGCAGGCTGGGGGCCCAGCCGCGCTGCCCCCCACCCACCCCAGTGTCCGCTCAGTGGGGGCCACGCTGCCAGCCGGCACACTGCCCTCCCGGGGCCTTTGTGCTGACTGTGCAGCACCCCCAAAACTGGGGATCTCTTGGCACATTCAGTGTGCCCTCACCCACCTGGGGCATCTCCAGCCTGTCACTGGGGAACCCAGGTCACCTGGGCATGACTCTCCCGGTCACTTGGAGCTTAGCCATCGGCACACAGGCTGTTCAGCCGTGTGGGCTGGAGCCCTTGTCCAGCCTTGGCCCTTTCTCTCCAGCTCTGCCGCCCCTCTGAAGGCCAGGGGGAGTCCTCGCCCACCTCTAGGGTGTCCTGTCCCCCTCCCCCCACGAGGAGCTTGGGAAGGGCTGACCAGAGGGCAAGGGGCACCCACCAGAAGTCTGTCCTGCCCACTACCGCCCCGTGCTCACGGTCAGCTCTGATGCCGAGGTCTGTGCCACCCCTCCCACCATTTGTCTGATCATCTCAGCCCTGGGCCCACTTCCCACCACACCTAACGCCAGAACCCAGACAGGTCCCCACCCCGTACGGAGAGGCATGCAGGAGGCCTGCAGGGCCTGGCCTGCACTCTGAGGCCATTACGACTCCGGAGTGCCGCCTAGGCCTGACAGCCCCAGAACCCAGCATGTCCGTGCCAAGCCCCCAGTCTGTCTTGCAACATCAGGCTGGCAGCTGCATGGCCAGATGTCCACCAGAGCATAGACTGAGCTTTGATGTTTCTTTGCTAATCTCTGGGGAATCCGCAGGCCTCTCTCCATCCCTGCCCCCCACCCCCGGAGGAAACAGCTAAAGAACTGCGTTTCTGGGGCTGGAGAAGACGGGGCCTGATGGGCAGCAGCCGAGGGGCAGCACGTGTCCTCTGGCCAGGACAAAACCAGAGCAGGCAGGGGCAAACGTCAGAAGCAGCTGGAGACAGTGAGGACGTGGCCAGAACAGCCTGAGGGTCTGGGCTCGGCAGAGGGGCCTGAGACCCCAGCCAGGCTGGACAGGCTGCTCGTGCTGTGCCCACTGGGGATAAGCAACAACAGAGGACAAGACCTGCCCGGGGCAGCCCCAGCCACAGGCACCCCACCTGCTCCTCGTGCAGCCCTGCAGGGACAGGGGAGGCCCTGCCTGCTGTGGACATCAGAGCTCCAGGGGGGACCTGGAGGTCAGCAGGACTCTGGGGTACAGGTCCGGGGGGCTTCCGGGGCCTCCATTCCTCCCCCTCCCTGGCCTGAGCTCTCCCTGGAGGGCACTTAGCAGAGGCGGGGATGAGGTGCTGCACATGGTCACCCACACCCGGGAACCTGGCCCTGGCCTTGGGGTCCTGGGCGGATCCCCTCCAAAGGGACATCTTAGATCCACCCAAGCGCCTTGGGAACCAGCCTGCTTCAGGGCTGACGTCTCGGACACGCCTGAAAGGCACCTCGCTTCGGGGGCTGAGCACGTCCTGTTTTCACGCGAATGCTGCAGTCACAGTACCCTCTTGTGATAGGCACCCTTTTCTCTATTAAATTATACTGCAACAAAACCTTTTTCAAAATGACATTTCATGGCAATTTTTCCTAGAAAGGCCTTCCCAGCTGCTTTTGAGCTTTCAGCTCCTTGCCCGAGGCTGCAGGCAGTGAGAGCCCGAGTCCTCATTTAAATCAGAAACACAATATTTAAAGAATAATTTCCCTTTAAAATGACGTCTAAATAACGGAGTGCTGCACAGCTACTACAAAGACTGTGGCAGCCGTTATGAACTGACATAAACAAGTCTTCAGAGCGCACTCAGGGTGCAGAGTCAGGCACATAACAGATAACGGCACGTCTGCGATGTTAGAAAGGAGAGCAAGAGGCCACAATGTGTCCACTCTGGGTTTACGCTGGTGTGCAGGGGCCCCTGGGACCCGAGACTCGATGCCCTGGGGAGGGCGCGTCTGGGCAGAGGAGGCCGGGGCTGAGGGGAAGGCGCCTCTCCCCGCTGTGCCCTTCACGCCTTGTAGATTTTGTTCCACGTGAATTATTACCGTTAAAAGTTACTTTGAGTTTTAAAAGTTAAGCCTTATGAAAAGAAGGTCGCGTTTCCTGATTGCTCTTCTCAAATCCGCTTGCTTGTCATGGGCTGCTCTCCCCTGAAAGGAAGAATTAAAACATGAGTTCCCTAGGCTTGCACTGATCAACTAGACAGATAACTACTGACAGATAATATAATTATGAATACTACAAATCATAAGATTGGCTTAGCTAATATCAAATTTTGAGCGCAAAACTACTGCATTATTTCCTAACAAAAAAATGATAACTACGATACTTAACCATACAATAGGTCATAAAAATAACCTTAGTCTCAAAATCAAAATGTGTGCAAAGCACAACCTATAATCACAAAGCAAAGCAATAAAGCTTGAAATGTGTTATAAATGGTTGTATAATGCATAAATGATTGAATAAAATATAGTTAAAAATAAAAAAACAAACAAAAAAAACCCCCATGATTTCCCTGAGCCCCGTTTGCGATGTCAGGGGGCAAACGCCTGTGACCTTGAGGAGTCAGGGCTTGCTTTTCAGTAGCGAAGAGAAAAAATTCTGCTTGTTTTCCACACTGAAAATGTGCAGGAGTGCACACGCTGATCAAAATTCCCCGAATGACACAATCAGAGCTCTTTTTTCCAATTAAAAAAAAAAGTATATTTAAGCTACGAAATAAAGTACGACAATTTCTCAAAACAAATAAACGCGCGATTTCCACACGACCCAGCAATTCCACTTCTGGGTATTACCCAAAGGAACGGAAACTGGAGTGTTGAAGAGGTATTTGCTCACCCACGTTCACAGCAGCGCTTTTCACAACAGCTAAGTCGTGGAAGCGGCCAGGTGCGCGTCAGCTGGGGAGCGGATCGCACAGGGCCATCCACACAGGGATGTGACTCCGCCTGAGAAAGGAGGCAATTCTGACACCTGGATAGGCCTGGAGGACACTGTGCTGAGTGACACAAGCCAGTCACAGAAGAACAAACAGTGTGTGATCCCACTTATACGAGGTCCCTAGAGGAGTCAGATTCATGGGGACAGAAGGTGGAGCGGTGACGCCAGGGATGGGGGGTGGGGGAAGGGAGTGTGTCATGGCGACACAGCTTCAGTTTGGGAAGAGTGACGGCCTGGTCACTGTGCAGCTACACTCAGGCCCTGCTGGGCGCTCCGTGGGGCTCTGACAGCTGCTCCCAGGGCCCTGCTCAGAGGCTGGCAAGCTGGGCCGCCGCGGTCTTGCTCCTTCAGCACCCCTGTGGAGGGCCGTTCCCGGCGCCCTGTGCTGGGGGAGAGCATCAAGGAGCAAGACAGACCTGCCCTGGGTTCCCCAGGCAGCCGCCGGTGTGGCGGTGCCACCTGCACAGCCTGATGCTCGTAGGCAGTGTCTCGGTCAGCCAGGGGCTCGCCCCACGTTAGCGAGGAGGACGCTGAAGCTCAGGACCCACCGGAAGTGGCTGAGCCCAGGGCAAGTCCCCTGTCCCTTTCTGGTCTCATCCTCTTGAGCCTGGAACACTGGCAGCCGTCTCAGACACGGCTCCGTCCCCCTGGGGCTGCCCCAGGTTTTGGAGTCGGGGGCCTCTTGGGGGAAGCAGTCACAGGGGACAGGAGGGGCCCCGAGAAGACAGAAACGGGAGGAGGGGGACAGAGCCAAGGGTGGAATGGAGCTGGTCAGCACTGTTGGGAGGCTGGTCCTCCAGCCCCAGGACCCCACTGGGCAACGGTGGCCAATGGGCGTTCAGTTCCCTTGGGCTGGGCGGGGGCATCTGGCAGCAGAGAAGCCCCCACAGAAGGGAGCTGTGAGGTGCTGCTGAGGTGAGGCACTGCCAGCTACACCTGTGCACAGGTGGTCACCAGCATAAGCTGAAGTAAAAAGGTGGGCGGAGAACACGAAAGGTGGGGTATGGGGGTAACCATATGACAGCTAAGAAAACTGAGTCCAGAGAAGTGAGGTGATAAAGCACAGAAAACTCGGAGACACCAAGCAGAGCTCAGCTGCCCCTTCCCAGGTCAGTGCTCTTCCGGCTACATCGGCCACTGGAGACTTGAAATGCCGGGCTTGGGGGCTCCAGGGGGCACGGTACAGTCACTGCTGTAGAAGCCCTGGGCCAGGCGTCCTGACAGTCCCACAGCACTGAGCACCTGCTGTATGCCTGACATGGTCACAGGGACCCAGAAGTGAGTACAGTTGGCCCCTGCCCTCAAGAGGCTCACGGTCTAGAAAAGAGATAAACGTGAAAATCAAGATGGGTGAATAGAAAGAAGGCAGGCGAGAAGGTCTAAAGGTGTTTACAGATTTGTTTGGTGGAGGGTTAGCCCATTTTTCCTGGACAGAAAGGAAGGTCCTCATAGAGGAGGTGACACTAAAGGGACTGTTAAGATGAGAAGGCATCAGGGAAGCAGAGACTGGGGACAGCTGAGGGCAGAGTGGTGATATAGGACAGAGGATGGGGGGCTGTTAGGGAGACATCATGTCAAGTGTAGGGTTTTACTCTACGGAGTGAAGAGTGGGGAGCAGTTTGGCCTGAGGAGAAACCGGAAGCCCGAGCGAGGTCCTGGAGTGCCTCGTGTGTCACACTGAGTGCATCAGTTAGCTGCTGCCACGTAAGAAACATCCCCAACCCGCCGGCTAACACAACTACCCACCATTTCTCACGTCTGCAGGGAGACTGCTCAGCTCTGCTGACCTGGGCTCTCGCCGAGCCTGGCCGGGCTCTGGCTGGGGGTCGGCAGTCCAGGGGGTTTTCACCCCTCTCCAGGTGGTCTCTCATCCCCTAGAAGGCTCACCCTGCTTGTTCTCACGGTGAGGGCCGAGTGTGCAGAGACGGAGCTCCGAGGCCCTCGAGTCTCCCCTCTGCACCGCACACCTCACTTCCCCTGCCTTCTGCCGGCCAAAGCCAGCCACAGGTCAGCCCAGACCCGGGGGGATGCTGACTGAGACACGGGTCACGGTGCAGACGGGTGGAGAGCAGTTTCCACACCGTGCCTCGCAGCACCTGAGACACAGGACAGCCGCTGGAGGTGTCCTTTTGGAAAGTGACATCATATGTGCTCTAGAAAAACAGACTCAGCCAGTTGACTCCCGTGGCTGAGTGTCTAAGGGACAGGCCCTGGTCTGCCGGTGGTGTTCCCTCTTGGCCCCTGGGGCTTCTCCACCCGGAAGTAACGGCTCATCTGGGGAGAAGCCTGGGCTATAAATGCTCGAGGTGCCTTCCCCTAGAGACAGGACGTGGAGGCCGGGGAGGGAGGTGACTGCTCCACGGCACGTGTCCCCATGGGAAGGGTGGGACTGGAAGCCGGGCCTGTGGCCACCAGCCCCGGGCTCTCTCGCCCAGCAGCCCGGCACCTCCTCTATGCATTTGAGATGCTGAGTGGTGACAACCGGAAAGGCAGCTGAAGAGAAGTGTGGAGACCAAATCTTGGCTTTGACATATATCGATCCAATTCAGGGCGTTTGCACATAAACATAAAACGGGAAGAAAAGTTAAAAAGAAAGCAAGCCTCGGCTAGAAACTTTTCTAATAAACCACTCACAGCTTGATACGCAGATGCTGTTCACTTTTGTGGGGGCCTCTGCCAACTTTCCCAGGCCATTGGTGCGTGAAAACAATGTAATATAGTGATTCAATTTTCTAAAGAATCAGTTAGCAATTAAACCGAGAATGTTTGGGAACAGATATTAAATTCTAAAGAGAATTGCCATTTAAACTTTAACTTTTCTGAGCAACAAAGGGATAATAGGGAAGAGCTAGGAAGTTTCTCTTGAATTTTAGTGAGGAAATTATCAAAATTGAGGTCAAGTGCCCTTTGGGATCCTTTAAATGAATCAGTGACCTTGATATGATGCTAGAAAGCTGCAAGGGCACTGGGATTGTCTTAGGGGTGTTCGTCTGCTTTCGTCCCAGTTATCAGATCTGGGGCTATCCAAGCAATTCTTGGCACATGGATTTTGGGTCATTGGGAGCACCGATTGCCCTAAGGAGATGGTTCTAGAAATAGAGTCCAGCTACTCTAGGGAAAATGTACATGAGCAGAAGCAGGGATGTGCTCGTCCCCACTTCATTTCTTCATTCATCCAACGATTTTCGATGAGCACTGGGAACGTGCCATGTGATGGGCGCACAGGTCCCCGGACATGGTGTTCAGGCACCAGCTTCCCGGGGGTTTACCTGCCAGGTTCGGAAGCCTCGGGGAGCCACCGGTGACACCACGGTAATGTGGTCCGGACCCTTATCCTTGTTAGAAGAGGCTCAGGCCTTATCCCCAGCTCAGGAGGACAATTCCCCTCGCTCTCAGCCAGCCTTCTCACCTGGGCAATGAGCATTAGCCTAGGTTATCTCCAATCTCACAGAACACTGCGCTTGAGCTTTAATAAATCCCTTGGTGTCCTCTTGTTCAGCCAAACAGGTCCGGCCCGTCCTGCCAGCTTCGCCCGGGATTGGCTTCTGTGCACAGGTAAACGCTATGTGAATTTTATCAGGGAACTTCCTTAGATGTGTAATTATTGTGGAAATTTACTATTTGTGCTGACTATCAATTACTTATGCGTAAATATGCCAAAAGTCAGCAATTTATCCCAAACCAGAAAAACTGGGACCAATCTATCAAATACTGTGTGTGCAGACCCCCCCCCCACATGGAGAACTGTGTCCATTGCTGGAAATTCTGGTTGAAGGAGGCGGGGGAGGCGTCACAGCCAGGGGAGTGGGCGCCCTAGGAGCTGGGAAGGCACGGGGGTGGGTTCCCCCGCAGGTCTCCAGGAGCTGGCCCTGCCCACACCAAGACTTTATAGCCCAGCGAGAACCACATTCAACTTCTAACCTCCAGAACTAAGTAACATGCTTGTGTTGTTTGAGCCAGCATGTCTGAGGTAATTTGTTAGAGCAAGAATAGAAAACGAATCCATGCGTGCATATTCTCTCTCTCGTTTGTAAACTCCACGGGGGCGGTCATGCTTTTGTCCAGCGCTGTTTGCATGGAATCGAGAGAATGCTTGGAACATAGCAGGTGCTCAGTGAATATTTGTTGAAAAAAATAAGTGAGTGAAGAATTCAAAGAAACCAATAACTAATATTAAAATATACATATGTCTTCAAGTCCACACAGGGACGGCGGAAAACATCACCACCCCAAACAGGGAAGGAAGTCAGGCTTGGCGGCAGGTCCCTTTAGCTCTCTGACCCCACCTGCCTTCTTGGGTAATCCGTTCTGAACTCCCCATCTCCACAGACCTGGAGTCCCGCAGGCGTGTGCTTTTGTTTAGATGCAAACAGCTTCCCGCTGGGACCTGGGCAGGTATGAACCTAAGGGAGCCTCAGAGCCCAAGAATAGGAGACGTGAGGGAAGGGAGACGAACGCAGCGAGCGATACCTTCCCTAGTTCTTCTCTGGCTTCTTCCCAGAGAAACAAAAATCCAGTGGTGCTTACAGGGTGGAAGACCTGGTGACACCGCAAAGAGTAGACGCTGTGAGGACGGACTCCCCACAGGGAGGGGCCCCAGGGAACCAGGAGAGTGCTGTGTGTGTGTGTGAGAGAATGTGTGTGTGTGAGTGTGTGTGTGAGTGTGAGTGTGTGTGTGTGTGAGTGTGTGTGAGTGTGAGTGTGTATGTGGGGGGGGGTGAGTGTGTGACTGTGTGTGTGTGTGAGTGTGAGTGTGTGTGTTTATCTCTCCCCCCACTCAGCATAGAAACACACCCGCTCTCCTTGGGGGAAGGGTCACGAACACCCTTGGGAAGTTAGCAGATGTCTGACAAAGGCACAAACAGTCCAATTCACATAATTAAAAGGCGAAATCCTGTAGGGCAGGAATTGATCGAAAGTAAAGACAGTGCAAAAAGGAGAAGATGTGAAGCCTAAACAATGGGACGAGCAGACACAGGAGTAACGAGACCTGTCAGTAAACAGATACTGCCGTGCTGCGAGAAGCGTGTGGGGGGGGTGTTTCCGGGGAGGGGGGCGGGGGGGAGTAAGGCGAGGCCCCTGGAGTGACCGCTGGCCAGCACCGCAGGCAGCTGGGCCCAGGGCTGTGCCGGCTGAGAAGGGGCAGTGCAGTGGCTTGGTCAGGGGAGACGGAGGGGAGGCCGCGGCACTCATCTCTGTGGGAAGGGTAGGAGGGAGGATGTAAAGTGAGGGGGAGAAAACGGGCCCCGCAGGGCCTGGAGGAGCAGAGGGATCCGAAGCAGATCGGAGAACGGGCGCAGTGGTGAGAAGCAGCTGCCAGCGCGGGCGTCGCCCTGGCGGCCGTTCCAGAAAGCGACACACTACACAGCTGTCGTGCCCTGAGCTGGAGCACTGGGCGGACACATGAGCATCCTGTGTGCGGCGGCCTGGGAAGAAAGGCCAGGAGAGGTGCTAACGTGAGGCCCCGTCCCCTGTCTGCTGGTCGCTGCCTCTGAGACCTGGGCAGCGCCTTCCGCACTCAGGCCCGGGGCCTGAAAACTCCTTCCCTCCTCGGGCAACGCTGCTGCCTCCCCACAGCGTCTGCCACTCCCCCCTGGGGGACCGGGCAAGCCCTGCTGGGTCCGGAGGAGGGGAAGGCAGACAGACAGCACTCGAAAACACTATTCGTCCTTTTTACTGACGAGTCCACAATAGCAAAAGAAAACAATCACGAAATCATATCCAAATACTCACTCTATGACATGAAGCTCCCAGAGACCCACAGCCAACGGTGTGTCTCGCGCTGAGACACTGGGGGCGCTGTCATCAGGGCCAGCACCTGCCTCCACTCCCGGTGCTTTTCACCACTGGTTTTAAGTCACGGCCAACGCAGCAGGGGGCAGTGGAGAGGGGCAGGGGACAGACGATAAGGGAAGGAGAAGGAGGGGGAATCATCTAGAACCATTCGGCATTGGAAGGGGCAGAAAGGCTGTGTTATGAGGGTAGAATGGGTCTTCACAGAGGACAGTCACTGCACAAGGCATAGATCTGACCTCTTCTGCCCCAAGGTCTGGATCTGCCTGGGGCTGACTCGGGGGAGAAGTGCTTGGTCACTGATGATTATAAGGCCTTCTGCTCACTGTCCCCTTATTACCTGCCTGTCCCCACCCTCTGGGCCTGCTGTCATCTCCTTCAACATTGCAGTCTCCTTAAAATTTGCATTTTACCCTGCAACTCCATACTGTGCTTCTCTGCGCTGGATATAACGCCACCACTTGTGTACCCAGCACAGGCCAGAAACATTTCCCACAGGAGAAGAGGAAGGGCCCAGAGCCATGGAACAAACCCACCTACTCCGCCACGTTGCAGAATTCACTCAGCTCAGGGCAAAAGGCAGCTCACTGGCTGAGAGGGGTCTCCATGACCGTCTATGCACAAGTAAGTGCTCAGGGCAAAGGGGTGCCTCTCTTATTGGCGAAAGTACAGGAGCACCTCAGGGTGTGGGGACATGTGTAATAAGTATACTGTGACAGCTTGTTATAACGCTTGAAGGAAATTATCTCAGAGACAAACCGCCATAATTTCAGAGACAAATCAATGCTGTTTGGGTCAGCCTTAAACAGAGCCTGTGTGTATAATCCACCAGCGTCTGACTTAAAGACTCTCCTATAAATCAACGGGGAGCACAGGTCAAAGGTGTATTTAACTCGTTGATGAAAGTACCAACAAGACGGGAAGAGCATTTGGGGAGCTGGATATTGATAAGCAATGGAAAGAGAGCAGTGAGAGGGTTGCTCGGTCACATGGGAAACTGGCTAACGTCCTACAGGCACCACCACCCAACGGTCAACGGTCAGGCCTGGTCTTTCCTCAGAGCAGCCGCCGTCTGCGTGCCGACTGAGCAGAGCCCACCTCCGTGCGGAACGCTGCTCCACAAAGGGCGTGTCAGGCAGACGCATTCTGAAGAATTAATAGCCCTCAGGTGGGCCTGGGAGACAAGACACTGAAAGGACAGCAGCTGCCCTGTGCTTTACTTACAAGTTTTTAAAAAAATATGTTTTCTTCGCAGAATATTAGAAAAGCAGAAACGAAATTGCTGTTACGGGCAGATGATATTATCTACACGTAGACAATTCAGGGGAAGTCACCGAGAAGCCTTTAGACCTTGATATGGCTCGAATTGGTTCCCGCCCCCCCCCTTCATATGTTGACGTCATAACCCCCAGGATCTCAGAATGTGACCGTATCTGGAGCCAGGCCTTTAAAGAGGTGAATAAGGTAAAGGAAGTCACTAGGGTGGCCCTAAGGCAATGTGATGGTGTCCGATAAGCAGAGATCAGGACACACACAGAGGGACGGACCTGAGGACACGGGGAGAAGATGGCCATCTACACACCCAGGAGAGAGGCCTCAGGAGACACCAGCCTGGCCGGCACCTGGAGCTCAGGCTGTGAGACAGTAAATGTCTGTTGTTGACGCGGCCGGCATGTGGTGCTTTGTTCCCCAGCAGCCCCAGAGAACTAGCGCTGAGCTGAGTGGGCCGCCCAGCAGGAGTCAGGGCCGGTGTGTCTGGGAGTGCAGGGAGCCCCAGGGGCGCCTGGACGAGGCATTCACCCTCCACCCCCATCCCAGCTCCCCTGTGGGGGCCTCAGTCCCCCAGGAGCAAGGGACCTTCACTGCCACCGCCTGCACCAGCAGCTGTCCCCCAGGGCCAGCAGCCTCTGCTAATTCACACGCAGGCATCACAGGCCAGCTGCACCCGGAGCGAGGGACCCAGGTGGGACAAAAAGCAGACGCTCCAAACAAGCACAAAACGTAACAGAAGCAACGCCGCGCTCCTGTTCGGAAGGAAAGCCATAAAACATCCGACGACATATTTACCGAGACACTCGCATGATCTGCTTGAAGGAAACGATCGGACATCCCTGGAGTTCGTACGGGAGGCTTGTTTAGCAGACGCACCTTGTTTCCGGAGGTGAAGACGTGCTCAGCAGGGATGGGAAGCCTCCCAGACCAAGTGTTAAATTCAACCCAACTCGCGTTAACTTCCTACGATAATTTTTTTACTTGAAAAGTTGATTCTAAAATTCTATTGGAAACATAAATAGGTAAAAATGGCCAATAAATTATGCAAATTAAGACTATCATGTGAGACTGTCCCTATTGTCAATACATAAAACTATAGAGCAATATTAATCTCAACAACTAGATGCTGGCGCAGAAATACGAGAACCGGTGAATGCGCTTGCCAGCTCAAAGCGCACTGCAGCCTGGCCACTTACTAAATATTGCTTCTAACATAGGTGGCATTCCAATTCAGTGTGGAAACTATTCGTGAAACAGAATTGGAAAATGAGCTTTCTACGTGAACAACAGTTTCCTATTTCTCTTCGTATTATACAACAATAAATTCCTGATGAGTAAAATATCTAAATATTTTTAACTATAAAAAAAAGCAGAAGAAAATATAAGGAAGTAAAATTTTATAACCCTAGGGTAAGGAGGGTCTTCATAATTAGGGTATGAACTTCAAAATTCATAAGGGAAAAGGTTAACAGATTTGCATCTTTTAAAACTCTGAAGCATTAACAGAGTTAGAATAACAGACTAGGAAGAATTAGAAAGCATCAGCAGTAATTGCAGCAGGCAAGGGGCCACTACCTCAAACTCAATTCATGTCCCAACAGGGTTTTGTAACTTAAAATTCACATTCTAAATTTCTACCGAAAGCATAAGTACCTGAAAAATTGCCAAAAAATTTTTATACACCAATAAGGAAAATTTAGAAATTAGTTGGAAAAGGTGGGAAATGGGACAACCATCTGGGGCGTTGCCAATGTTCTAACTCTTGACCTGGGCGGTGGGTCCCTGGGTGTAAAAACTGGTAAATATGTAAAACATAAAAATAATGTAAAATTGGTCAGGAGACACCCATAGGACGGGTGCCCTGTGTCGCTTCACCACATAAGATTAAATCTCAGTAAAAATGGTTGTGAAGCGTGGAGAGAATATCCAGAGATCATTTGGGGAACAGTGTACACGCTAGTACACACGTTCTCTCAGCGCCCCCAGCTCTGTGCCCAGCGTCCCCTAAACGCTAAGTCTCATCACACCTCACCCCTGGGGCTGTTCTCACCTCTGCCTGGTCACCATCTTCTAGCTGCCCTGTCTCTCCCAAACGTCGCCTGAAAAGGAAGCCACGGTCAGTGGCCATTCCCCGTGGTTCTGCCTGCGCTGGGTCCAGCGTGCTCGGCCAGTGGCCTCAGCTGGGATGCGATATATCCCTGTTTTAACATTCCCGTGGCCGTGCCTGCCACCAGGACTTCTCCCTGGAGGACTGGGCCATGCTCTGGCCAGGGCCCCGGTCCCCTCTGTCCCAGGGCTCTCCCCAGTCAATATCTCGATGGGCCCGACAATCCCAATCGGTGGTAGTGTGTGAGAGTGTGTGAAAGTGTTTGTGAGGACATGTGTGTGAGAGAGAGAATGTGTGTGAGTGTGTGTGTGAGTGTGCGCACGAGTGTGTGTGCGTGTGTGTGTGAGTGTGAGTGTGTGTGTCTCACCCTAACCTACGGTATGTCATTGGCATTCCGCCTGTGCTGAGGCAATCAAGAGGCAGCTGTGACCGACCCGCTGGTGAGAATGCAGTGAGGTCAGCATTTCCCCAGGGACCACTGTGGCAGGGAACGTCACCCTTGGCAATGGGTCCAATGAGAAGGTCCCACCTGGAGGAGCAGAGTTCGGGCCACGTAGTTCAAACATCCAGCTGTGGAACCTGTCTCAGACCCGGAGCACCTGGGTGCTATTTTGAACCTCTCACAGCAAATGGCACGTCTACAGTGCTAGATAACAAACTAAATGAATGGAAACACTCTACCTTCTACAGATCTATCAGGTGTGTGTAATCCTTCAAATGCCCTAAATGTAGACGTTATAATAGAAATTTTATATATAAGGAACAGGGGCTCCGAAATGTCAGATTCGTGTCTGAGATCACACAGTAAGTGGAAGGCGGAAGGGCGCAGAGATCACAGGGCTCCCCAGCCCTCTGCCCTGTGGCTCTGGGGACACTGAGGAAGTTTGTGACACCAGAGACCTTCATGTCAATGCCTGCTGTTCAAGGGATGTTGAGACGCACCTGGACCCTGTTGACCTCACAGCTGACCCCACTGAAGGGTCAACGCCATTGGCACTGGTGCGGGACGATCCTGAGAGGTGGGTGTTTAGTCAGTGGGTCAGTCAGGGTCTGAGCCAGCCCGGGGGTTTCCTGAGAAGGCACATCCCAGGGACCCCGAGGGGAAGGCGTGGGGCCTCCCTGCTTGGGGCCCAGTCCTGGGACGACGGCCTGCAACGTGGCAGCTCCCAGGGGATTTTCGTCCATTTGAGTGCAGCATTCTCCTCGAGACACATTGAAACGAATTTCCATGTTTATAAACCATGAATTATTAAAAAGCACTCAGGAATTTTGTGTTCCATTTACACGAATCAATGAACCGAGGGCTATAGCCAACCTTTGCTTTGCCGCTTATGGTTCATGAAGACAGCGCACACCAACAATATCAAGTGTCTATGGAGAGCTGTCCCAGTCACAGCTGCAATAAATTTTAAAATGGTCTTTAAAGAAAGACGCAGAATCTGTAGGAGGCGAATAAGAAGCAAGTCAGTAGGTAGAGAGAGTTCCGGGTTTTCTTTTCATTTTCACGGTGTTTCCAGAGTGAAGGCACGGTTCCTCCTGGAGCCCCCAGCCAGCACCGGTGCCGGTCACCACGTCGCCCTTTTCCTTGGATTAACTGTCCCCTCTTCTAAGAAGCACGATATATTAGGATAAATGAACTGAGCACCTGAATAAATGCTAATGTATTATGCAAATGAAAATGGATAGTAAATGTGAATGTTATAAAAATGACAATTATTCATTAAGAAGATCTACATTGTCAAAACAATTCTAGATTTAGGCAGATAAGAAAATACATTAAAACTGTCAAAAAGCCTTTGGAAAAGAGAGCAGGTCTGATGTACTCTACACGAAGCCGTGAAGCCACAGAAGGGCCGTCCTCAGCTGGCAAAGCGGTGCGGGGACACTGGACAGCTGCCACTAAGCGAGTGGGACCGGACGTGCAGAGAGGGTCCCACGCACGTGCGGCCCCCAGGTCAGCACTCCCTGCGCCCCTCTACAGACCTGAGATGTAGTCGGTCACGAGGCCTCGTGGGGGTCACCGCCCCAGCCTGGACCCTGACCCGCTAACCCTCTTATCGGCTGTCCTCTCCTGCCTGCAGCCTGGCCCCTCACTGCCACTGCCCCGGAGCCGTGTCCCCTCTGAAGTGGACGCTCACACCCGTCCTTGGGCCGATTTCTAGAAAGGCCACTTAAGTGTGAAATGTGTAGCGAGGCGTTGGCAAGCCACAGGGTACCCGGTGGCCTGAGGGCCATGTGCTTCTAACAGTCTGCCCTTCAGCCTCTGCTCAGGCAGGACAGGAGCTGGGGAGAGGGTGGGCCACAGCGCAGCCTGGCCCTCCGGCTGGTGTGAGGTGGGGGCCTCCCTCGCTCCTGCACACCCACCGGGCGTGTGTGCAAGGGCCCTGCTCTGCCAGCCAAGGCCTGCGTGCATCAAGAAACACTGCATAAGGGGCTCGTATGGACCCTGGAGGAGTCCCTGCTCCCCCAAGCTGTACAAGCTTGGGGGTCCCCATGTAAGGACACCACCAGGTGATGCTCTGCCTTTGTCTGTGGTCGCAGCTCTCACCTTTGAGGCAGAATCCAAAATTACACCAGGTAAGAATGAAATCCACAGGAAGGTAATTTCCCAGGTTCCTCTGGACCTTTGGCGACCCCAGCCGGCCCACGGGGACGCCGAGGGGATGGGTATGTCACCCTGTTTGGGGGCCCCTGGGCGGCCGTTCCATAGGTGAGTTCTGCTGGCTCTCAGAGGAAGTTTTTAAGCCACGGAACCAAGCAGAAATGAATGACAATGACAGCAACACCAACACTGCTGTGACACAAGAAAGAGGTGGCTGAGGACTCATGTACAACAGATGAAAGGGGGCTGGAGTGAGGGCACCCACCACAGCCGGGCTCCCCGCCCAAGGGCTCAGGTCGCAGCTGTGACCCGAGTCCCCACTGCGTCACGAGGCCCCAGTGCGTCCTCGGGCACATGGAAGTGGCCGGTGGCCGGCTTTGGCCTCGTGTGGACCCCTGGTCACCAGAGGCTCACTCCCTCAGGACAAGAGTGAGAACGCTCACGGGGCTGGGGGAGGGTCAGATGAGAAAGTCAGTACACGACTTCTTGTTTTTAGTCTTTTGACTGTGAAATAATCTCAGACTTACAGAAAAGTTGCAGAAATGAGCAGAGTCCCCGTGTGCCCCTCCCCGGCTCCCCCAACACTGACGTCTCGGATCACCATGGCGCAATGATCAAAACTGAGAAATCAACACGGGTACGATGGTACCTCCTCAACTACGGACTAGTTGGAGCTCATGTTTTCCACAAAGGTCCTTTTTCTGTTCCAGGATCTCACATTGCGTTGAGCTGTTATGCATGCCTTCCTTTAGAGAGCCTCCAAGAACTGGTTTATTTCCTCAGGGTGTCTTCGAAGGACCTCACACCACCTCCATGAGAAAGAAGTGAGGGGTATGGGCATCCTCGGGGGACAAGCAATTACACAATATGGCAATGTCCCCGCCTGGCATATGCCAAGGGGTGTCTAATCCAGCTTTGGTAAACAGCTAAGTGGACATCTGGAACCTGACCATCACGAGGTAGCCTTGGGTCACTGTCATCCGTGGGGACGCAGGGAAGTGCCCAGTTTTTCTCCTGGCGGGAAGAGGCAGCCGCCTGCTCAGCCACAGGTCACACGACACAGTCATCTGGAAAGGGTCCCAAACATGCCCTGAGCTCAGGAAGGGTGGCAAATATAATCTGAAGCCCGTTAGGGTACAAGGAGGCGCCGGAGGCCAAGGCTGACCGCCCGGTCCATCACAGAAATGGTAAACCATCTGCCAAGGAGGCCCGGAGCTCTGTGGGGTCGCCATAGACACGAGGCTGCTTCCAAGCGTTCTGGGGTGCTTGGAAAGTCTCCCCACCATCAGTGTGCCCGTGTGAGACTTCAAAGCAGAGCACTGATGGCCCGAGGCTTCCCAATTCCGGGACGGCCGGTCAGCCGGACCAAGCACACAGTCAGCTATCTGCCAAGTGCAGGTTGAAAACTCAAAATTCCGAAGGAAATGAAAATCCCAGCCCTGGTCTCGGAGCCTTTGCACTAATGGGGCCAGTCGTTAGTTGTGACCTGGAAAAGCTGCGTGTACAAACTCCCCACAACTCGGTCAGTCCAGGCCAAGAAAAGTCAGGCAGGAAACACAAAGGAGACGGACGGAGCGAGGCCGGTTCGGTTCCCGACCTTGCGCAGCGATAGGTCAACACGCGTGTGCCTCCTGTGCTTGCATTGAGTTCTGTCCCCCGGGTCCAATATTCTGCCTCTCCCCTGCACCCTCCCCTGCCTCTCCCCTGCCCATCTCTGCCCCAAAGACCTGTTACTTATCCTTCTGGGCCCTCCTACCCAGAAGCCCTGTACAAAGCAGGTGCCCTCACAGCCCGTTGCCAGCCCTCCAGAAAGTGCTTGCTGCATTTCACTGAAATTCTGTGTCTGCACCTGGGTCTCCCCACCCAACAGGATCCCACGTAGGCAGGGTCCACGTCCAGCTCATGTTGGGTGCCTGTGTCCCCAGCCCTGAGCACAGGGCCTGGGACCGAGTGGGTGCTCCCTGGAAGCTGGCTGGAGGAAAGGAAGGGGGGACATGAGAGATGGCTCTGGTAGACAGGATGGCAAAGTCAGGAGCTCAGAGCAAAACCGCAATACAGTTTGGCTTTGGGGAAAGGAAACTCCAGCCCTTTGCACTCAGAGTCAGTCCTTCACTCCCACCGAAGGACTCAGAAGTGTCTAGATCAATGGCCCTGTTGTTGGAGGACGAGGAAGCAGAGCCCTGAGAGGAGAAAATGGCCCAGAGACGCTGAAAGTTGCATCTACAGATGCCTCTCTTCCACAGTCAGGGGCCGGCTCCTAACAGCCAGAGGCACCCAAACACCCACACGGCCCCGTGGCTGGACGGCCAGGCCTTCAATCAACGCCGAGGTAACGTAACCCCTGGGACACAGGCTAACTGGGAAAACGTCTCAGGAGCGATTTGAGTGGTGACGGTGTGATCACTGCTGTTAAGTATTCAGTGTAATTCCTGCATTTTGCCGGTATAATGAGTACATTTTTGCCCAAATTTGTGAGGGAAAAATAAAGATGCACATTATACACGGGCAGTACTAATTCCGTATCTATATAAATGTTTTTAATTATTTTATTTATGCTTATGAGTTAAAAGTGTAACTCTAGAAATCAATAATGATAACCGTATACAAAATAATACCCAGTTTTGTTGAATTTACGATGAGCTTGCAACGATGAAGCGTTCTTGGCTTTCTAAGATGCATAAATATCGTAAATTAGTTACCGATACATAAACTTTCTTGTACCTTGTACCTGTTCTTGTAATTATTATTTTGTAATTATTTGTTACATAAAATTTCTTGTACCATAATATGTTTAAAAATAAATGCTAAAATTTCTTTATAATACAAAAAACAAGTACCTAAATGTAAACAAATAAAAATTTGAAGTAAAAAATTAAAACAAAAGATTTTTTTCCGTGAAAGTTTGGGCCAAAAACATGGGTGCACATTACACACAGCAAAATACTCTAAGTATCTTCAAAGCTCCATGACACGGTACCAAGACTGAGTGCGCTCATGCAACAGGCATTTTCCGGAAGCCCACAGGTGTCGGGCACGTCTCGGTGCTTCCGGTCATTATGCACTAACAGGAACCAAGGACCCCGACCTGCACAGCTGACCGTGGGGCAGAAACGAAGCTTTCTGAGCGTCCTCGGCAGCGGCATCGCACCTGTGGTCCCCAAGGGCGCAGTGATGCTGAAAGGACGCTCCCTGTGCTGAGCTGGGCGCCCCACGACTGTCTGGGTGTCCTGATGTCCTCTCACGTCCTCTGCTGTCCATCCAGCTCCTCACAGTCTTTGCAATGTCTGGACCAAAGACCATTTGTCACAGATGTTAATAAAAATGACTTTCCATTTTCTTTCTCAGGAAATGAGGAGGCAAAATCCACATTTGGGTTTTAATTCAGTCTCATAAAGTGCAAACAATATAAAATGAGCTTTGCTTAAAAGGCTAAAAATTAAATATGGTTTGTAAAGGTCATTTTGTTTAATTTTATAAAAGATTATACCTCTCCCTCCAAAAACCAACAAGGACTAGAATAACAAGGGCATCTAATGCCTATTACTCTGCCTGGTATAGTCATCGAAACGTTCTTTGGAAAGGTTGAGGTGCTGCTTGTGAAATGCTGTCTGCTCACAGGGTCACCACACTGTCAGCCTGGTCTCCCACTTACTTAACTATTTTAAAGTTCTTAATGGGACACATAAAATTAAGGGCTTTCCCAAACATGTTAATTAAGGCAGCATTTTACTATTGCTATAATCTAAACTGATTATTAATATATCAATTATTAATCTATATAATTAATAATATAAATATACATCTACACTTCAGCTGACATAAAATTTCATCATATAAAACACACAAGAAGGTTTTCACTCCAAGTTACACCAGCGTGCTTCCGATGTTAGAAACTGAACACACGCTTTGGTCACGTCACTGACCTATGCTTATCGGCTATGACCTGGGGAGCTGCCATCCTGATGGCCCACAAGCTCAGGGAAGTTAGGCTGAAGGGGACCCTCAGCTGTCTGAGGGACAGAGCCCAGGCCACCCGCAGGGTGTGAGGGCAGCACCCCCAGTGTGCTTCCAGTGTGAGCGGAGGCAAACGAACGTGGGGCACGGCATCGCATGAACATTCACATGCATGTGCACACACACACAGACACATGCACGCACATGCTTACAGCATGCACATGTACACGCATACATATGCACACAGACACACACACATGCACATATGCACACACACACTTTTCATGTTCTTTACAACAAAACAACAGAGAAAACCCATTGAATGAAAAGGACATCTTTTCTTTTCTTGATGGTTTAGGTGCATTTTATTGGTTTTGAAAAAGCCATCTTTGACAGTCCACACATCGTCATTCAATGATCCCTCTTGTTTGCATCTTTTTTAGAGCCTGTGACTTCCTGAGACACGAAGGTGCTGCAGTATCAGCGCGGATGGGGCCTTTTCCACTCTGCACAACCCCCACGGGGGAGGGGACACTCCCTGGGCTCCAGCTGCCAGAAGAAACCTTGTGGACACTCTTCATCCAAAATAACTTGCAAAGCCGGATTACTGACCTTGAGACTTTATCAGTCTCATAATCTGAAGGCATTCCTCAGTCTATGGCAAACAGCCTCTGTGCATGTGTGTGCATGTGTGCGCACATGTGTGAGCACATGCAGCTGTGTACAAGTATATACATGTGTGTACATGTGTGTGCATTGCGTGCACATGTGTGTACATGTCTGCATGTGCATGTCTGCATGTGCATGCCTGCACATGCGTGTGCTCATGGAGACAGATCAAGTTGCAGCATCTAGTAAATTAAACTGGCCTGGCCGCGTTGGCACAGGGCCGTGCTGGGTCTCCCCCCACCCCACAAAGCATTGGCTGAATCTGCTGGCAGATTTTTCTGAAGCTCCTTTTCAGATTACAATAAGTTTCCTTTCCATCTCTGGGTGAAGGTTTCTTCTGTAAACTTCGTCGGCACACCTGCTCAGCATTTACAATGATTTCTACAAAATCACTATTTTCTTCAAAGCCGTCTTATAAAACACGATCTGCCTGATGTGGCTGCCAGCAGGCCGTCCTCTGCTAAGCTGAGCCCATGGAGCCTGTCTCTGGAGTGCTCAGCCACCTGCGACCTGGGGCCAGGAAGGAGCATGGAACATCTCTGGCGAGGACGACCCCTTCGTATTTGGCCCGGCCGGAAGTGGCGCTCCCACGGCCCAGACCCCCAGGCTTCCAGCGGGGCAGCGGTCACTCGGGGCAGTGGACACGTGATGCCCCAGGGCGAGCAGCCGCATAAGTTCACTAGGACATGCACATCTGGAGGTGAAATACCACTGATATTTGAAAGTGACGTGGATGTAACTCTAACTAGAGACAAACAGGTGGAAAAGGGGGTAGATATTGGGGACCCAGACGGCCAAGTCCGTCTCTTGAGACAACCAAGGAGAAAATAGAGTGACAGGTCGGAGTGGCAGGAGCATTCTGACCCAGAATGTCCCGCCGTTGTGCAAAGACACAGAAGCAGGCCGGTAGGTAACTGCCCTGACGGCTGAGGCGGCCGTGGGTGTCGGTATTACTGCAGAGTGCTAGGTTGAGGGGGGCTCCAGAGGGCACAGGGGCTCTTCTGAAGTGTGGGAGAAGAGAGGGTTACGGCCCCAGCTGCCCCATCCGGGCACTGAGCACGTGGTCAGCGTGGAAGCAGGGTGGCAGCACGGGGACGCTGTGGCCCCTCCTGGGCCCACCAGACAGGACCGTCGTCTGCACGCCACCTCCAGCTTCACCCCCTGACACTGACCCACATGCAGGCGTCTGTCCTGCACCACACTTCATGGTCGGCAGAGCAATGGCCCCCCAAGATGTCCACACCCTAATCACGGAACCTGTGAACATGTGGCCTTCCAGGCGAAGGGGCTTTGCAGATGTCATTAAGTGAAGGATCCTGGGCTAGGGACAGTATCCTGGGTTGTCCTGAGTGTAGGTCCCTCTCACAGGCGAGGGACGGCCTTTCCCCAGAGCCTCCACAAGGAACCAGCCCTGCCGACACCTGGACTTTAGCCCAGCAAGACTCCTTTCTCACAGAGGCAATTAACTTCGGATGCTGGGAAGACACACGCTGCCAGCAATGGGCTACTCGGAGCTGACCACTCTGTCCTGTGAGGAAGGAGGCTCGGGCCCTTCGGACGCTGTGTGTCCTCCAGGGAGCTACCGGGCCCCACTTGTCTCCTTTCGGGACTTCCATCAGCACAGACCACAGAGACAGCATCTGCCCGCACCTTGACCCTTACACTAAATGGGTGCATGGGCGGGGCGGGGAGAGCGGGGTCGAGACAGAGACAGATGCTCCCATTCTCTGACACCTTAGCCTTTGTGCAAAGTGACTTTCAAAGACATGAGGACAGTGTGTGTCTGTCCGCCCACATGAGGAGCCTGGAACGTGGCCCAGGGAACCCAGCCGGCACCCCACTCTCAGTGCTATGTTCTGGGAAAGATGGTTTTAAGGTGTGAGGGCTATCAAATCGCCATGACCTTCGTCAGAGCTGGAGGCGGCACCTGGACATCTCCAGGCAGAGGCTGGACGGGGTCCCGACGGCGGGGGAGGCAGACAGGCTCTGCCCGAGCCCCAGCGTCACCTCAGAAGGGCGGTCTGTGAGAGGGCGGCCTCGGGCCTCGGCAAAGGGCAGGCTGGCAGGACGTCCCCGGAGGCCAAGCCTCAGGCAGGCACATGGCCGGCTTCCTGACATGTGGTTGTCAGCAGCCTTCAGCACAGAGGCTTCCATGGAGCACAGGACAGAGCCGCGGAGCGGGGCCAGGCTGGGCGGGGGGTGAGGAGAGTGGCGGGGGGGAGTGGGACGTGGGCCTCACGGGAGCGGGGACATAGAACTGGGGTGTCTTCCAGGGGGGGCGGATGTGTCTGTGTGAGAGCGGGAATGGCCCCGTAAGACAGGAGGCAGAGTCAGGGGGATGCCTGCCCAGCAGCGCCCCTGAGAAAGGAGGGGTCACAGGAGGACGGGAGAGGGCTCGGCAGTGCCGGGAGCGGGGACGCTGCTCCGAGGAATGACAGTAAGACAGGCAGGCAGGTGTCAGATCTGGAAGAGGCGGACGAAGGCGATTCCGGAAGCTTCCATTAGCTCAGTCAAGGAGGAGGTGGGCTCCAGTGAGGCTGAGGGGTGGAGGGGATGTGTGAGGAGGGAGGAGAAGGTGTAAAGTGGGCACCCCCAGATAACGATGAGTGGAAGGACCTGGGGCCATTTGAGGTTGTGGTCATGACTTCAGACGACACGAGGGAAAAGCAACGAGTCGGTCTCTCTCAGGTCAGGCTTTCGTCAGGAGACATAACCAGCAGGTGCTTGCAGGGCCGCTCGCTGGGCTGAGAAAGACGCAGCCAGGACCGGACGTGGGGCCTGAATGCCGTCACTGAGCCGCAGGGTAACTCGGGAACAGCCCAATTTTGCAGAGGCCGTCGCCGCCTCCCCTCGTCCCCACGACGCCAGGCCAGGCTCAGGGAAGTCCATCTGTCCAAATCTTCATCAGGGCCCAGGGGTGCCCTTGTGGGAGGGAGAGAGGGCACATCTGAAAATGCAAATCCGTCCTGAGACTCCCAGAAGTGGGGTCTCAGGAGGCCATGGTGGGGACGCACCCCTGCTGGCATGAGACACCAGCGTCTGAAGATGGCTCCCCTCGCGAGCCCACCACGAGTCCACAAAAACATTAGCAAGAATGACCTGCCAGGCCTGTAGGAGGGGCCAGCTATGTCACGCCCAGGGTGACAACCACGGGAGCCACCACTCTTGATTTTCCTGAGAAGACGTGATGCACCAGGACCGGCCCGAGCCCTGCTTGCCGTGCAGCCGGCGCCCAGGCCCAGACGCCACCGGGACACACTGGCACGGCCGACACCCTGCATGGCTGCAAGGAGCCCGAACGACCACCGGTTCTGTGCTGCTCGTCACAGTGTGCTTAATAGAAATGTCAAGGTTCATTACGGAATGTGGATTAATTAAATTGAGAGGGAAGATAATGAAAGCATTCCCACTGGACACATGAGAGCAGCTCTGCTGCGGCGAAGGAGCAGGCGCAGGCGTGTGGGCTGCCAGGACCCTCGGTCCCCACGTGAGGCGAGCAGTCGTCCTGCGCTGTCCTCCGGGCACGGATGGATGGCGCCGAATGCCCTGGGCCCAGGGCAGCGTGGGGGATACGCAGGGCCTCCCTCCCAGCCTTGCCCGCCTCCCCTAGGCTCAGCGCCACATGAGAGGTCACTGGCTAATGTCCTCCCGGGACCTTGGAGCTGGCCCCACAGGCACTGATCTATCTGTGCTTTCCTGACCAAGGGAGGGATAGAGGGAGAGGCGGGGGACACAGCAGCACCAGCGCTCCTGGGCTGCCTTCACTTCTGGGAAAGCAGCTATAGGAGGACAAGCATGTGGCTGGTGGTCCCCGAAGTGCCCCCCAGAATCTTCTGGGGGTGCTGGCAAAGCTGGCTCCAAGCTTCCTGACAAACCAGTTGGAACATGAGGAGTTGACTAAGTTAAGCAAAAGTACTGAGACTTAAATCCGGGGGTCTGTGTTTAGGACGGAGCCGCTGGGCCGAGAGGTGCAGCGCCGGCCCCTGTCTGTGCATCCCAGCCTTACCGCAGCCAGTCCTGGCCAGCAGCTGCTCGCAGGGCTATGCACCCATTTCACAGGAAGCACAGTGGGTCACCCACTCCCACACCACCCCGCAAGTCCCCCACACAAATGCTAAGTGAAAAGCACCGAGTTCAGAGTCTTTGTTGCAAATTGTGTTATTTACACAAAGTCAGCAATCGTGTTAAAAGGAGGGGTGGGAACAGGGGAGGGGCGTGAAGCCTTCTGGTCCTGGGAACGATGGATTTCGTGATGTCCGCAATGGCTGTGCAGAGACGCTGGCTGTGCGATCACACGCGGACCCAAACACCATGATTCGAGCACTTTCCCACGGTACTTCGATTAGAAGTATTAGATTAAAAATGACTAAGGGCTGTGTCCTTTAAGTTGTCCTGCAAATAGCATATTCTTTTATCCACGTCACTGCTTGTCCTTTCCGATTTACCCAAAACAACGAAGTTCAATGTATCATGAAATACATGTATGTCTATTACAGATGAGTACAGCTCTTTTTAAAAATAGATTCGGGCTCAGAGTCGGCGGCTTGGCGGCGGTCCTGGAGCTGAGGCCAGCGTGGATGTCACGTTCAGGTCTCAAATGGCACATTCGAGTCCCTTGCACCAAAGTGAAGCCCTGTTTCCCTAAAACTGTGCCAACAGCACAGGTAGCTGTGGTCGGGTCCTCAGCTCCTCATTGCTGTGGCTCATGGGTGCCTCTGACCAGTGACAGAAATGACAACCCCGTGACCCCAGAGTCAGCCAGAAGGTCAGGCTGCACCTCACGTTTGACTCCAGCCTGTTGGGCTGATTGAGCCATCTGTCCGGGCACCCAATTCTCTCCGGATTTTCCTTCATCCCCCCCAAAGCGTCAGCACTTGCGGGAGGTATGAAAGAAGTTAAATCCTTTTCTTTGCAGCAACTATTCCCACCAGCCAAACCGTGTTCATCAGAGATCAGCTTCCTAGCCAGTACCTGTTCCCTAACTCAGCCGCTTTAGGAAACGGAAGAGGACAGCCTGCTTCTGGGGAAGGCAGTCCCTTCATGTGGATGTCACGTAACTCCAGCGGCTCTTCCCTTCTGTGCCTGCACTGAGCTCGCTGACGTCTTTGAGAAAGATGGGAAGTCAGGGCTCAGCTCCCAGGGTTCTGTGACCAGGGGCACACCTGCCATGACCTTCCCAGCAGGACCCCCAGGGAGTAAAGGGGAGAGGGAGCCGGGGAACCACATATGGAGCCTGTCACCTAGGCCGGCGAGGACCCAGAGCCCCAAAAGCCTCGTCTTTGGTCACCAGGAGGGATAAAGGCAGGACAGAGATGTGGCCTCAGGAATTCACACGTAGTGAGCGCCCACAGCTAGTCAGCCAGCTCAGCGGGACTGAGACACCGGAGAGGAGAGCGTAATAAAGCACCGCGGGGAGCAGAGGGGTCCCGCACTGTGGGATGGCCCGGGTCACAGTCCTTTCTTTACATGCCCCGGCCCCAGCCCCACCCACCTACAGGAGGGCAGCGGAGACCGACCAGTACCCCGTGATCTCTCGGTGGGCCAGTCAAGCCCACTTGGAGAAGTCTAGGGAGGAAGGACCCCACCCCTCCCTTGACGGTTTCATGGCACATTAATACTTGGACCATCCTCAGGTGACAGTCACTTGGAATGACATCTCTAGTCTGTGCACCTTGTCCTGGGATTCATCGCACAAACTCACAGCCTGAGCTCTCGAATCTTAGGACAAGCAGAAATTGCGTGCGTCTACCACCAACAGACCCGACGCTGGAGAAGCTGTGAAGGAGGTGACTCCACATAAAGGAAGAGTCCCCGAGTCAAGGGCAAGAAAAGGGTGAGGGAAAGGGGGCGGGGAAAGGGGGCGGGGAAAGACTAAAATATGGATAAATCCCAGTAAACACTGACACCAAAGTTATCATCAGAATACATCCTAACTTGGTGAAAGAAATAAACTTTAACCTCGACAATACTTTTGACAATATGATTAAATTGAAAATGTCCTGATTTCCTTGGGATGCTCAGGAGGAGAGTAAGTGTGTAAATTGACTTTGGTTTTGAGTTCAGTTTGTATTAAAATTCCAAGGGTAACCACCAGAGGAATAAAACAAATCGTAGTTTTGTGATAGCTCAAAAATATAGAGGAGGGAACACGACTTTAAATATATAATCAGGGCCGGCCAAGTGGTGCTTTGCTTAAGAGTTGGCTTGGGACGCCAGCTCTGAGAAGCAGGGTCCTGGTTCAGATCCCACATGGGCCAGTGACACTGCGCCCCCTACAGCTAAGATGGAGAACAACAGCTCGACCTGGAGCTGGGCTGCTGTGAGTCGCCAGCAACAGCATAGGCTGCAGTGGAGCTGCAGTGGGCTGCCGTGAGCTACCATGAGTGGCTGGCAGCCAGTGTGAGCTGCCAAGAGCCACCGTGAGCAGCCGTCCAATGGCCGGCAACTGATCTGCCTCACACGGGAAGAGCGCAATGATGGTGTCAACTTGGGCCAGTGAAGCGACGTCCTCCACAACTAGACTGAAGAACAAAAGGACAGCAACTTGGCTGTTCCCCTTCCCCAATTCCCCAACAGTGTTCCCCTTCCCCGATTCCCCAATAAAATCTTTAAAAGAAAAAACAAAAAAGACTTATGGGTGCAGTTTAAGTTAAAACTTTAAGGAAAATTTCTAGCCCTAAAACTCTTATATTAAGAATAAGGAGGGTCGGCCGAGTGGCTCAGTTGGTTAAGAGCTCGCTCAAGAGTGTGAGCTCTGAGCAACAGTGGTTCGAGTCCCAGCCCGAGCTGAGCTGCCAACAGGCAGCAGGAAGGCTCAGCTAAAAAATAAATAAATAAAAATTAAGGGCTGAAAATTAGTGAGACAAAAACCCGCAGTTGAAGGTGAGGATGCAGGAGACCTCCCAAGGTGAAGGATGAAGCCAGACACCATGCTGCTCTGTGCATCTTGTCGGGAGGCTACCGCCCGCCGGCACAGTGTTCTCAGCACCTGTGCCATGAACACTGTGTGTTTTCACAGCCGATGTGCACACCTCCTCTCTTTAACGTGACTGGAAGCAAGTCGGTTATAAACCACAGCGTATTTCACTCCGTCTCTCATTTCCTCATCTGGGAAATTGTGCCTCATTCCACACCTGTGAGGATGCGCCGAGACGGGTCACGGTCAGCCCCTGGTGCTGGCGTGCCACCCAGGTGCTCGCAGCCTTACCTGCTGGTGTCATTCTCCATCAGAGCTGCGTGTGGCAAGGGTTCAGAGCACACGCCTCAGAACCAGGTATCTTACAGATAAGGTTCCCAACAGCGCTGCCAGTGTGGCCCTGTCTCACCATTAAACACTGACATTAAACATAAACTGCTACAAGTGGGGTACTATGGCCAAAGAAAAAGATTCAGCCACAGTTCCTCCTTCAAGAAGAGAATAGTCTAAGGAAAAGTGATGCTTTTATAAAACACTAACATGTTAAGACTACAGTGAGCTATCACTGCACACCTATCTGAACGGCTAACGCAAAATTAGTGACAGCCGAATGCCGGCGGGGACACAGGGAAGCCAGACCCTCGTACACGGCTGGTGCGATATACACGATACAGCCATTTGGAACAGAGTGCGGCAGTTTCTTACCAAACAAACATGCCGTCACCATATGGCCCAGCAATTGTGCTCCTGGGCGTTTATCCCAGAGAAACGAAGACTCCTGTTCTCTCAAAGCCCGCTGTGCATGAGTGTTCACAGCAGCTTCGTTCTTACGACAGGTGAACGTAAACTCAGGTGCCTCCACACCATGGAACACCACCTGGCAAGAAAAGGAACAGGTCATCGGAACACCTGACAGTGTAGATGGATTACAGGGGCTCATGATGCTACGTGAACACGCCCATCTCTAAGGTTGTGTGTCACATGTTGCCACTTATATAACATGCTCTCAAGGACGAGATTGTGGGGACAGACAGAGGGTGAGTGGTGATGACAGGGTTAGGGAGCGGAGGGAGGTGGCTGAGGCTGGAAAGGCAACAGGGGACCCTGCGGGCAGCTGGTCTGTCCTCACCGTGCTGGTGGACGGGACCCGACACGTGTGATTGAAGTGTAAATACACACACACACACGAGGGCATGTCACGCTGGTGACAGCTGGACCAGGTGCTGGATTGTGTTGATGCCAGTTTCGTGGTTATGGCAGCAGTGCCACCGTCACCCATGGTGTGACGTGTGTGGGACCTCTCTGTATTGTTTCTCACCACTGCCTGTGGATCTATGATTTCTCAAAATAAAATAATTTTTAAAAGGAAACTAAGTATAGCGTAAATTCAACGACAGAGATGTGCACAAAGCAGTGTTTACTGTACATCCACTTATGTGAATTGTATGAGTCTCCCATGGCTGCTCTAACAAGTTATCACAAACTGAAAACAACAGAAATTTATCGTCTCAAAGTTCCAGCAGTCAGAAGTCAGAAATCCTGGAAGGCCACACACCCTCCGTGCTCTAGAGGAAAACCCACAGCCACAGCCTCTGACCTCTGCCCCCGGGGCCCACGTGTGGCCCCTGGCCGCTTCCTCTCCCCTCTGTCGCCCTCTTCTGTCTGCAGTCTCCTCTGCTTTTCTCTTATAAGGACACTTGTCATTGGATTGAGGACCCAGCTGGACAATCCAAGAGGTTTCTCATCTCAGGATCTTTAACTTACTACATCTGCAGAGACCCTTCCTCCAGATGAGATAACATTACAGGTCTAGGGGTTCTGGGGACCACCTGGTGGAGGAGCCACCATTCAACCCGCTGTGTGGATGAAGCCATCTGTGTCTTTGGTTTTGAGGACCCCAGAGAGGAGGGGACCCTGATTTTGCAAAGAGAGCTGTGCGACCTTGGACAGAATGCCATCCCCCTGCACGCCACCCTGTGTGTTCATTTCACGCCGTCCAGGGGAAGCCGCAGGCCGTGGGCCGTGGGGGCCTGGGCTCACCTCTCGCCAAAGGGAAGTTGCCCGTCTGGACCTTCCAGGAAGACCCCCCAACATGCCCCTTGGGGTCCCATTGCCAAGTCTAAGAGCAGGAAGCTGGGAATGAGCTGACCTTGGGATGGGACCCCTTGTAGGACCATAAACAGGACAGGCTCCGGGTTTGGCCTGGGCCGACGGGCCTGCGGCTCCCTGCAGACACTCGCCCACCAAGCCCCCCTGTTACTGCTTGTGACACTGAACGCAACACGCACACACAATGCTGCCGGCATTTGGGATAGCGCGAGTTTTCAGTTACCCCAGGAAAGTTCATTCCAGCTCAGTGGCTGCTTACTCTGCCGTTTTCTGTGAACAGACACTGGGCAGCTGGATGGGGCGCGGGGGTCTTCCTGTGTCAGCGCCTCGTGGAACTCAGGAGACCCAGGGGCCAGCCAGGCACGGCCACTGCTGCCGGGTGACCGGTCACAAGTCCCTTCTCCTCCCTGCGGTTGGCTTTCTTTATCTTCTAACTGAAACGAGGGAGCTGCCTGAATGCTGTTCCTGTGTCGGAGGCTGCGTCCTACTGGGCTTTCTTCACGCACCAGATTCCTCACAGTTTTGGGACCAGCACGCCTCGCATTTGAGGGGCGGACAACAGGCTTGAAATTGGCCTGCCTGGGTTCAGTTTCCGACTCCACCTCTTACGGGCTGTGCAGCCCTGGGTTGGTGGCGTAGCCTGTGTGAGGGTCGCGGTCCACATCTGTGAAATGGGGCGATCGCAGCCTAGCCCAGGAGGCTGCTGTTAGGCGGAATGAGATCGTGCATAACGCATGCGGAATCTGTGCCCACCCTTCTCATGTCCTTCTGGTCCTGGCTCAGCTGACCCAGCCCCACTGTGCTCTGAAGGGTGTACGTCTTGCGTCCTCTCGTTAAGAGTGGGACACCAGACTGCAGCAAAGACAAACAAGGGGCGGGCATTGGGAAGACTGAAGAGTGTTATTTGGGCCACAGCCCCAAGTGATGACATCATCAGCACCACCACCACCATCACCTCCGTCACCGTCATCACCATCATCATCACCAGCATCCACTGATAATCACCCGCTGGGGCAGCTTGGCCTCACTGCTCCTGACCCCTGGTCAGCCCCGACTGCTCCTCCTGGAGCCTCTCCCGTGCCTGCCCCCGCGAGGGAGGGAAAGGAGCCACGCACTGCTCCCCTCCCAGAAGGAAGAGTTCCTCCCGTCAGGGCGGGGTCCTTCTCCACAGAAAGAACCCTGTCCCCCCCAAACCCCACCCCGCCCAGCCCCTCTCCAGGGCACACCAGACTCCTGGGCCCTGTCCAGCGCTGCCCTGATGAGCCTGAGGACATTCCACTCGCCTGTCGGGGGCCAGTTTCCCCACCTGTGACATGAGATGATGGGACCAGATCAGAGACTCTCATACCATCCCCATGGGAGCGGGGAGGGGAGCTGGGGGCAGGTGAGGCCTCAGGAGCCCCTCCCCAGGTTCAACCAGCCCAGCTCCTGCCTGATTTGCTTTATGTATCAAGGCTCTGCACACACGTGTGCACACACACGTACACATACACATGCCCACGAGCTTGGGAGGTTCTCGCGTTAAGGAAAACTGTTGGTAACAGGCTTTGGGCCAGCTGCTCCCCAGAGCCCCCCTGACCCCTGCAATCTCGTTCGTCCTGGGGGGCCATCTTCCAGTCAGCAAGTCACAGCCCCACAAGAAATACAAAGAGAGGCAAAAGTGGTTTGGAAATGTCGATAAGAAATGCATAATTCAGGGAGCGTGCCTCCCCGAGGGGCTTCTGATGGACGCGCTGTGATGAGAGCGAGAACTGGGTTTTCACGGCACGGGAGGAGATGCTAGCCCGACACGCGGCCATGCTCAGTCACCCAGTAAGCGACTGGGGTGGGTGGGGAGGACATGCGGAAAGCCAGCGTCCTGCAAGGGAGCCAGGTTGCTCCAGCCTTCTGACTGTGCCGGCGCCCAGCTGTTGCCTAGCAACCAAAGATGGTTCCTGCCAAAGATGGAGAGATGGGATCAGAGGGCAGCATTTGCTTTTTCTGGGTAACCAACCAGCTTAAAAGTCATTGGCATTGGCTGGCTACAAAGTCAGCCCTGATCCTGGCCCCTGAATACCTCTACCTGCCCAGTGCTGGACCCCAGGGAACTCTGGGTCTCCTGGGTGGCTTGGCACAGTGTGCAGGGGACTGAGAAGGGACGCAGGCCAGTTTCCAGCTGGTGCTGAGAGCTTGGGGAACTTACTCAACCCCCTCTGTAAATAAGCATGTTGATAACGCTTGCCTCCCTCTCACCTGCCAGGTGGCTGTCAAGTATCAAATGGGGGAAGCGATTCTGAGCCACAGGGCACCGTGGGAAGGTGGACCTTTGCTCTCCGCTTCTAACTGTGACTTTACAAGTGTCACCTTGTGGGGAACCCCCAGTGCATGTCCGGCAGGATAAATGAGGACCAGGATTTTTATAAATGAGTCAGACTCTGTTTCTTCTGCAACTTGTTTTATCTCATTAACAGCACGTTCCACAGGTAACTCCAAGCCACCTTGTGCAAGTAGCTTTATTTTTGCAGCTCTGATAGTTCACGTGTAGACATACCCCCATTTGTTTTTATTTTGTCATTTAAATACATGCTTGAGTGTTTCTCCTACCGACAAAGCACATTTCAAATCGGTGTGCATGGCCTTTCTGTAGCCTGGGCAATTTTCTTCTATTATATCTTTGACTTTTGTTTCTCCTCTTCTCGTAATCCAAACAGCCGACATTGATTGATACTTTCCACCTGCCAGGAACTGCTCTCAGCTCGCTGTTCTCAGACAAGACACAAGGAGGGTGGACAGTTGCCCAGGTGGAGTTGGAAAGAAATCAAACAAGAATGTGGAAAAGCATCAGTGGGGTGGGGTGGAGGGGAAAGAAAATGTGCAAGGATGCAAATGTCACCATTGCTTGCTGCTGAGCTCAGCAATGAACCATTCTTACGAGGACACTTATAAACACTGGACATCCCATTTAAAACCGCGATATGTCTACATTTAGAGGATGGCGGGTCATCATCTTCCACAACAGGAGTCACTGATAGCATTTTGACTGGATGCCCATCCACTGTCTGCTTCCTGAAACCAGAATGGACTACATTTCCCAGCCTCCCTTGCACTTAGGTTGGAGCACGTGACTGGTGCCAGCCAATAAACGTGCTCTCTGCATTATTTCAATTCATTCCCCAGGTACCCTCTGAGACTGATAATCCTACTACCCCATTTTACGGATCAGCAGTCTGAGGCATCAAGGTTAAGCAACACGCCCGTCCCTTCTCAGTAACGCACCCACGGGTCTGAGCCTGAGCGTCAGAGGGCACAGCTGCCTTCATCCCTAGGTGCCCTTCCGCCTGAAAGTCCGTGAGCACCTGAGTGCCTCAGTGGCCCTGGGGCGGACAGCGTGTGGGTGCCCCTCCAGCCTCACCCCCCGGGTGGGCCTGCTGACTTCTGGCCCGGTGCTCTTCCCACCGGGCAAGGGTAGAGGTGGGAGGGCCCCCCGTGCCTGGGTCCCAGAGCCCAGAGGGCTGGTCTTCCTGCTCAGTCTGGCCCCAGTCATTGCTGGTAACCAACAGCCCCCACCAGGACAGGAAAGCTGTCCTTGGAGCTGGGCAGAATCTGAACCCCTGCTTTATTTGAACCACGTCAGAGGCAATGAAAACAAGTAAATGGGGTGTGCTGCACCCCCCCCCCACGTAAAAGACACAGAAAGTGTCTCACCAGGTTTAGAATCTGCCAATTTCACAAGTTTGAGTTGGTGACTCACATTATTTATGGACTAACTTTGAAACCTTATGATCCCATGATTAAAAAAAAAAATTAAACCTCCTCAGCTGTATAAAGATTTTTGGCCACTCTGCAGGTCTTAGTAAACAGCCCTGCTAATTTAGGCGTAAATTAATTACATGTGACTGGCAGAGACTCAAGCTAATTCTTTCTGGGCCTTAAACCCAGGCTGTGAGTCAGAGCAATGACGGCACCAGCCCTGGGACTGCTCGGCGCGTTATCTGCAGCCTCTGTCCCCCAGCCGGCCTTCTGCCCCTCACGCACGGCCACGTCCTCTGGCTCTGGAAAAAGAGAGCGGTTTTGGAGTCAGGTGGACAGACCGAATGGAGCCCCCACCCCCCATGTCACCCCACCTGCTGGCTCTGCGGCCTCGGACAGCCCCTGACATCCCCTCAGCCAGAGCAAGGACAGTGACACACCCGCACACGCGTGTGCGTGCACAGTGCAGGGAGGTGGGCGGACACGGGAGGCAGACGCTGTCCTACACGCGCGTTTCCTCTCCTGCAGGACGCACAGCAGAGCCCGGACACCATCTTCCAAACAGGCCCCATATGCTGCCTGCTTTGGGGATCCCTGCACGGGGGCAGTAGGATGGGGCCCCAGTTCCCACTTCAAGCCTCAGAGGGTGTGGGGTGGCTGGGTGCCAGCACCGGCCAGCTCACTCCCGGGGGCGCTGTCCTGGTGGCCGTAGGTGAGGCGAGGCCAGCCCGGCAGCACAGTCCTGCGTGGCTGCCCCCCACGATGGGGCCAAGACTCTGCCACCATGTCGCCCCACGTCGTCAGGGCACAGCAGCCGCTCTCCTGGCCCTTAGCAGCAGCCATGCGAGGGCTGGGTCCGGGCAGAAGGGACCGGAAGCTTTCCTCATGCTCAGAGAAAGAGGAGTGTGGGCAGTAAGTGTTGGGAGCTAACACAACTGTTGGACCCACGGAGACTGTTCCGGACCCACGGAGACTGTTCCGGACCCACGGAGACTGTTCCGGACCCACGGAGACTGTTCCGGGCCCACGGAGACTGTTCCGGGCCCACACGCAGGGCGTCGCGCATGCACACTGGTTCTCCTGTTTGGGAGCCTCTCTCACCATCAAAGCATCCGGTGTGGTCACCCCACTCCCCATGGTCTACAGCTCACAAGGAACTGTGTCCTCTCGTCAGAGGGCCCCTGATGTCGCCTCGGACCCCTGCCTTGTCGCACAGGTGCCCTGAGCAGAGGAGGACGCAGACCCATGGGCTCCGGCCATCAGCATGCCGCAGGAGGCTGTGCTGTCTCCCCCAAACCTGCAGTTTCGGGGCCCAGCACCCCAAGGGATTAGCAGGAAGGAGGCACGCCCATCCTGGGAGTCAATCCCCTAAGACCACATGCATCTCAGCTAAGACTTACATATTAGTCATGCTGAACCGCATACTTAAAACTTGCTAAGATTGCAGATCTTCACAGTTCTTATCACAAGAAAAACGTGTAACTGTGCGTGGTGATGGGTGGTAACTGGACTTACTGTGGTCATTTCACAGCACACACAACTATCGAATCGTTTTGCTCTACACCTGAAACTAACCATGTACTATGTCAATTATACCTCAAGGAATAACAAATAAATAACTAAATGATTTTTATTGTTAAAAGCAGCCCACATTAAGGGGTGTGTTGTGGTTAATGTGTTCAAATGAGGTTGCAGATTCACACTATTTCTTGAGTGATGCTCGACTGGTCGGTTTCCCCGGCTTGATTCACACAATGATTTAGAGCCGCTCTCAAGTTTAGGGTTTTAAGACATAGACCAACATCTCCCAGGGGGAGGGGTGGTGCCGGCCAGGGAGTGGGACGGTGACAGGAGGTGCTGGACAATGGTGACAAAATGAAGCGCGTGGCCCCAGGAGGGCCCGTCTGAGGGACGAAGACAAGGGCCCTAAGGTGCGGAGGTCACGGAGGGCTGAGTGGCGGTCCCCCAGGCCGTGGAGGAAGAGGACAGGAGCAGGCGGGTGGCAAGGGCGGGACCCTGGGACGGCCGTTCAGTAGCTGGGGAGCAGCAGGACGTCCCTGGGAGGCAGGAGGACGGCCAGGCAGCTCGGTCCATAGGGCTTTTGGAGGAGATGACGGGACTTTCTAGAGTGGCCACAGGAAGCAGGACCCCATTCCAGCCCTGAGGGGGAGCCAAGGCACAGGGACGCCACCACCAGGCTCCAGCGAAGGCCGAAAGTGGCCGGAGGCCCAGAGAAGGCTGAGGACACACAGACGCGTGGACTTTTCTTTTCCCTGCAGAGTCCCAACATGCGTGGGTGCACGGCCGCCCTGGCCTGAGGCCACCGAGTGCAGTCTGAGGCTGAGTCCTGGGCAGCAGTGCTGGCCGGCTGGCCAGCCCCTTCCGGCCTCTGGTTTCCCATCCGGCTCCACACTTTTCCACAGGGTATCAAGCCCTCACATACTTGAGCCCTGGGATTTGGGGGTTCTGTTCCACTTGTGACCCCAGGACTGTTTTCTGAGCCTGACTCCAGAGTTACAAAGGGCACTGTGACCATCGTGAGGCAGAGAGAGGGCGGGAAGCGGCTGAGGTGGAGGGTGACTGAGCTTTCGGTGACAAGGATGGTGGGCAGGCCTGTCCCTGGGGGGTCCCTGGTGAACAGGGACATGACGTGTGCATCTAACAGGAAGGAGGGCCAGCGTTCAAGCCACAGTCGAGAACACCCAGCTTGCAGGGGTGGGACCCACAGAGCTGCTCCCTTCAGTAGCAGAGATGGGGTCTCAGCTCCCCACCCACTCCAGGCCACCCTTCTCCCCCCAGAAGCTGAGGGCATGGACTAGGTGATCTAAAAAGCTTCCCTCTGGATTTAAGCATCCGTGACCTTGTAGCTGATGCAGCCTGGCTCTCCTGTGCCCTTGGGCTGTTTTCAGAAGCCACGTGGGTCGAGATGCACCATCAGGAGCTGGTGGACATCAGGGGATGACTCTGACCAAGTTCACAACTCTGTCCTTCTCTCCTTGCACCTTAGAAGGAGGCCTCGATTCTCTCAGGGTCATTGCCGATGGACCCAGAGCCCTCAACCCTAGCGGCAGCACGGGCCGTGTCCAGGTGGCTGGTCCACCTCCCTGCAGGGGGCCTGAGGTCCGGAGCCCAGACCTCGTTTCACACCCAAACTCTCAAGGCTTCATGACAGGGAGATAGCCGAGTGTCTGCACAGAAAGAGCACGTCCATCTCAGCTGTGGGCTCATGAGCACCCGCTGCTGGCCGCCTCTACCAGCAAGGACAAAAGCGAGTCGCTCACCAAGCCTCCACCTCGCCCTCTCGCCCTCTCTCCTAAGACAGGACAGAAGTACCTCAGGCCCTGCCCAGCGCAAATCCTCTGCCTACATCACAGTCAGAAGCTATTGAAGACTTAGGTGGCACAGAAGACCGGCCACCCCCGGGGGCGAGCAGGAGAGCAGCCCCTCCAATAAAACCTTCATGGAACTTTCCTCTTGACAAGGCGGGAGGCGTGGGCCACGCAGCTTTGATCCCTCCTCCTGCTCAGATGGGTCCCGATTAGTCCCTTAAAAGATGCCAGATGCTGAGCAACAAGATGTAAACTCCTGACGTTGACCTTCTGAGAGCTTTTGAAAGCAGTTGCAAACAGGAGGCTGCCCGTGGGTGTCTGGGCTGCCTGGGCATGTGTGGCGGCACCCGCCGCTTGGGTTTCACCCTCTATGCTGGGGCTCTGCTGCCCTGTGGTGAGGAGGAGCTGGCCGGCCAGCCCGTCCTGCCTGGTTCTAGCCACCTGGCCTGCCCCACTGCGCCCAGAACCCGCCTGCCTTCATTCTGCGCTCTAGAAACACTGCTGGGCTTGAGAGTGAATTGCGAGTACACCAGACATTCATCCAACAGGACCATGGGCATCTGCAAGTGGACGTGAGCCGCAGACAACTGCCTGGGGTCCCGGGGCTCGCAGCACCCACACCCGGGCCTGGTGTGACCCGGGGGCAGTCCTCTGCACATCCGCACGGGCACCTCTGGGAACAGCTGCTGGGAGGCTCGCTCTTGGGCCTGGGGGCTGGGGGGCACCCTCCAGGGCCGTTCGGGTGGGCTCCCTGTGCCTCTCCTGCTGGGGAGCAAGTAAACTCCCAAGCCAGCGTGCCCCCAGGGGTCGAGGCCCTGCCTAGAGGAGCCTGCCTACCCACAGCCTGTCACCCAACTTCTCAGCAGTGCCCTGTGGCTGCAGCTCGGGGGCCTGTGTCGGACTCTGAAGCTGCGGGTGAGTTAGGCGAGGGTAGTGCCAGTAAGGAGGCCCCAGGCCCCGGGGCAACTGCCGGTCTGCTGCGTGACCACGGCACAGCGGCCTTTCCTTTCTCCAAATTTCACCCTGCGCCCTCATTGCATATTACAAACAGCTTTCAATTTCCAAACTGGGGATGAGAACCAGGTTCCAGGGTCGAGAGGCAGGGACAGATGGGTCCCTGAGGCCCCATACTGGCTGAGGGCGGGGCTGCCCCACACTGGGCTCACGGGAGCCTCAGCACAGAACTGGCCAGTCACGGTGAAGCCGGGATAACCAGTCCCACCCAAAGAGGCTCGTTCCAAAGGTGGAGGCACGGAGGGGAAATTTTTGTTAATCCACAACAATTTTAAGAGCTGAAGTAACAGTTTCTCAAGTTTCAAGGCGTCCACCCACGGCCCTAAATGTGAAACAGAAATCCTAGGCTTTACAAGGTTCTAGGGGTTAGGACCACGGCGCTGGCGCCCGGCTCATCCCCGCCCCCAGGCCCGCGGCATCCAGCACCATGGCTGCGGGGCTGCGGGGCACCCAGGCCGCTAAGAGGAGTCTGCGGATATCCCTGGGATCGGCTGCTCCCTGCTCCGCCCATCTCGGTAATGGTCTCCTGGAGCTGCCTGGCTAGCCGCAGGGTCCCAAGCCTTGGCACCTCACTCTCTTGCCCATTTGTTGGGGCCAGAGTGCTCAGTTGCAGAAAGGTGAGGGGACAGCCTGCCCATTAGAGAGGCCCCCCTGTCCTGCCAGTCGGGAAGCAGGGGTTTGCCCCTAGAGCGCCGAGAGCACAGCTGTGGGGCCGGGAGTCAGCTCCCCGCTCCTTGAGGGCCCTGGGACACCAGTGCACAGCCATCGCCTCGGCCGGTGACCCCTCCTCCCTGCCCAGCCCCAACACACGCACACCCCTTCCAGCCTCCTCGGAAAAATCTGCTCCCCCAACAGCAGGGTCATCGCCCAGCCCCCGTCAGCCCCCATGATGGCTGATCTTATGTGGCAGTTTGGCTGGGTCATGGCGCCCAGGTGTGTGGTCAAACAGAGTGCGGTTCCCCGGAGAGCAAGCAATTCTGCCTCAAGTCTGCAGTGTCAACATCAGTGCTGTCAGCCCGTCGCGTGTGTGTGCACATGTGTACGTGTGTGCACGTGTGTGTACATTTGTGCATGTGTGTGTATCTGTGTGTGTGTGTGTGTGTCCATTGGTGGCGTCTCTGGAGAACTATGGCTGATATGGCCCCTTAATGCAGGATTATTGGGACAAGATAGAAAGATCTGTGTTCAATCCTTTGAACACCTGACCTGCGGAAGTCACTTGGCTCCCCTTGGCTGTAAAGTGGGGAACAATTCCTGCCCCCCATTGCACAGGGCAGTTCTGAGAACTAATTTGGAATCATAGCTGTCCAGGGGGGTGTCATAAACTTGAAAGTAGCCCAGACGTGTCACTGACGTCAGGGTCACGGGTGGTGTTGCCTCAGTCTGCTTCTTGGCCACTGGGATTCATTCCTTCTAAGACATGTGTGACTGCCATGAAACACAGTGCTCTCTCATTCCTCAACTTGCACCCTCGGCTGTGCCCAGCCTCCAGGAAGAGCTGTGCTCTTGGACTTTCCAGGGTGTGTTCCAAACACAGGTGTGACCTGCGTTCATAGAAGGTCAGTAATTGCCGCAAAAGGCTTTCAGGTGCAGACACGTTCCCAGCTAGCTGCAGAGAGCGTCACTGAGGTCCAGGGAGGGGACGCATGGTGTCAGAGGAAGAGAATGAGAGACGTGAGGAGTTGCCTGGGGAAGAGCAAAGCTTCGGGGCCTCCCCACCCAGGGTCCGGAACTGTCTGAAGGTTGAGCCTCGGGAAGGAAAGACACTTAGGAGAGTCTTCCTTGAGGGCAAAGAGCAGTGGATCAAATCTTGGGTCCATCCTCCGAGACTCGAGACTCGACAGATGTAAACGGCTCTCAGGCAACTCGATGGTCAGGCCTCCCAATGGGCCGCGGGGCCCGGCCACGTTGCTCAGCAGCAGAAGGAACATTGGTTTTGGAGTCTGAGTAAAGGGGTCAAGACCAACCTCTGGGACCCCTGGCCAGGCGATGGTGGGCACAGGACAGCTTCCTTGGCCTCCATCTGAAAGCCCATGAAATGGGCAAGGGGCCCCTCCCCGGCTGTCATCTTTGCAGGTCATTGAGGTCATGGGTGGGGGTGTTTGTCCCGTGCCGGGCATGCGTTCTTCCTCAACTGCACCCTGGGCCGCAGCATAGAAATCTCAAGGGCACGGAATGTCACTGAAGATGAAGTCCAGAAGGGCACAGATCCTGTTCAACACGCAGGGGAACTTTCTGGTGACTGGAGCCCCACCCCCCAAAGGCTGCCTGGGGAGGCAGAGTGCACAGATGGGGCCTGTCTGCTCCAAGGCCAGCGAAGAGGGGCCCGTTCCACCACTGGCTCCCGTGTGCTCATGGGTGGGCCCTGGCATGAGAACTGCCACACGGGGCTCTTGAAGGTGGAATGGGTGCGTGAAGTCATGAGCCTTGTTTCCAGAAAGTTCTGGAGCCTAGAGCAGAGGCTGGGCAAGCAAGGAATGAGAGGCCATCCGACAGAGGCTGCTCTGTGTTAGAAGGAGCCCGGTGGGTCACCTCTGAGGTCCGGGCCCTCCACCCACCCGAGGGCCAGCAGATAAGGAGAGGTGAGTGTGAAGTGGAGAGGGGGACAGAGGGCACTCAGCCTGTCCCCCTGCAGCCAACAGGGGCTTCACTTATGGAACACGAGTGTGATCTGGAAGGCAGCAGGATGCCAACGTCACAGAGAGCCCTGCCCCTCAGCACAAAGCCAAGAGACCCAGCACTTGTGAGCTCACAGTCCTGCTGTTCACTTCTCTGTCAAGGCCAAGGCTCACTCACACACACCCTCAGCACCAGAGCAATGGCACCCTTAGCAGTGTGCACTGGGGGACACTGCCTCCCACTGGTGGTCAGAGAGCTGCAAAGTCAAACGATAAATGTATCGTGAATACCCACCTCAGTCAAAAACAGAACGGTAGCAAACCAGCCCCAGAAACCTCACTTTGAGCACCACCCTTTCATTCAAGAAATGGTTTTGAACGTCTCTCCTGTGTCAGGCTTCCATTCTAACAAGTGGATAATCAGGAAATTGAGAGACGGCGCTAAGGCTCTGAGGGCGGTGAAGCAGGCGGACGCGATAGACAGAGGCAGAGGTGGCGGCTGGGGCAGCCTCACAGGACAGTCAGCAGCCGTCTCAGGAAGCAGAAGGCGATCCCTTTGGTTTGGGAACACATAAGCTACGGCCGGTCCTCGCAATGATGGGATGGTGGTTTAGATGTGGGCAGACCCCAACCCTGAGACAGAAGGACACTTCAGTCTACCTGGAGTTCTCACAGTGCATTTCCTAATTTCTTTTTATAAAGTCAAGGGCAGCCAAGAAGCTGCCACCGGTCTCGCATTATTTTGGTCAACACCCCCCACCTCCCCCACCAATGCGGCCTGTGGCTGACTGGCCGTTTCTGCCCTCCTCAGGTGAAAGGTCGTCCTTGGAACCCCAGTTGGGCAGCTGCCCACTTCGGGCAGGACCTCTGGGAAACCACAGGTCTGCTCCAGGGAAAGAGAAAATTATATTAGGCTCTAGCAGCAGAGCCTGGGGCGGAGGGACGGAGCTACTGGGTTCCATGGTTTCTGTGAAAATAGGATGCCCATTCTGGTCCTCCTGCCCGAAGCAACAAAACACAGATAAACTATAGAAACAACAGTTTTCAAGACCTCAGACTTCAGGGAACAAAGAACAATGATCCTGAGATGAGAAACAAATGACGTGAGGCCTGTGGTTGGCTCCAGGCCATGAAACGGGAGGGGGACAGAGCCCGGGGACCTCCCAGGTGAAGGGCTGAGGGCCAGGCAGGGAGGTCCTGAGGGCCCAGGCCGACCAAGGCAGGCGGGTTCTCCTGTCTGAGTACTGGAGAGGAGTGAGGTACCCATGCACGTGCACACGCACACACACACACACACACACGCCTGCCCTCACACACGTACACACACATGCACACACCCATGCAGACATGCCCATGCACATGCACAGGCACACACATGCCCACATACACGTGCACACACACGTGCGTGCACACTGCACTCATCCACTGCTGTGTGGGCTGTGTAAGACCCCCAGGGAAGCCGGGGAGGCCGTGTTCCGGATGCCTCGCTCTCACAGCAGCTAACGAGCACGTGGCACAGGTCACACGGGCTGCGGGAAGGGGTCTGTTTGTCACAGTGAAGATGGCACACTCTGCAGCTGGCAAGCTCCCACGGCCAGAGAATAAGATGGAAAGAGCAGTGAGGGGGTGGGTGGGTGGCCAAGGCAACAAATGCCCCTCCAGGTCTAGGCACTGCTCTGTGGTGCTGCCCAGAGTGGCCTCGGAGACCAGAGCGGGGCCGCTGTCCACACTGAGCCCAGGAGACGGCAGGTGGAGGCGGGAAACGCCGTGAAGTGGGCCTGGAACACTGCCAGCTTGCAGAGAGCGTCCCTGGGGAGCCAGGAAATGTCCCCGAGGGAGGAGCTGAGGGAGGACCCAGGCAGGGAGGACCCGGACAGGGCACCCTGGCCAGGGCAGGGGAGTGGGGGGGCCTCTGCGACTTCATTTATGAAAGAAAGGCACGACGTCACAGACATGCCTGCCGTTCTGAGGGGGCCGCACCGCATTTCCTGTTATCACGGCTCTAAATCATATTCGACACCCTGCCCTGGGACAAAAATGGAATTCGTTTCAAATCTCATTTCAAGAGACCCACACAATGTAAATAAAGAGAAAGAAATGAATTGCTAATTAAATCCTCTTTAAATTTAGTGTAAGATAAAACAGAAAGTTATGGAATCTGCAGGTTGGCACACAGCACAATTTTTTTTCCTGGAAAATGCTAATTTAGAAGAGATGGACTCATTTAACCATGACTTGATACTGCTATTCTGAATAACGCGCTGTGGGAGATTCCACACGAACCTGGAGTGAGTTTATTCCTGGAGAACGTCTGCCTCTCCCAGGAACAGGGCGAGAGGCAGGCAGCCAGGACAGCCGCACGGTCACAGCAACACCCTTTCAGCCTGGGGCACCATGTCCAGAAACACAGCCGCAGAAATAAATCGAAAGAGGGACAGGCGGGCTTTGCCTCTGCAAGAGGGGCAGCAGTAAGTATGACCTTCTTGGACAGAAAAGGTGCTGGTCCTCCTCCGTCCAGCACCCACACCGCCTCTCAGGAGAGGTCACACAGTGGCCACTGTCTCTGGCCCCTTCCCTCGCTTCCCAGCTGCCCCGCACTCCTACCCCAGCCGCTGGAACCCCTCGCTGGGCAACCCTGCCTTCTTCAGTCCTAACGCCAGCTCTGCACACAGCCCAGCCTTCCCCTCCCACTGCTGACCCGGCTGGCCCCAGCCCCCCCCACCATTCTGCATGACAGTCACCCTGCTGGGGTGGCAAAGACAGACGTGTGTGTGTGTGTACACACGTGCATGTGTGTGAGTCCATGTGTGCAGTGCAGCACAGTGTCCTCACAACAGTGCAAGGGCCCTGGGGCAGGGTCTAAGGGTGTTAACCTGTGTGTGCACCCACGCACATACACGTGTGAGGGTGTGCATGGTGTGTGGTGTGTGCACATGTGTGAGAGCTGTGTATGCACATGTGTGCCACATGGGGAGTGTATATGTGTGCATGTGGTTGGATATAGATTCATGAGACAATACACACGTGTGAGGGCATGTGTGTGCACACACATATGTGAGTGCATGTGTACTATGTACGTGTACATGTGTGCCGTGTGGGGAGTGTGTGTGCATGGTGTGCAAGGATGTGCGTGGGCACACACGTGTGAGGGCGTGTGCGTGTGTGTGCACACACATGTGTGTGGTGTGGGCCTGAAGGCTGACTGTGTGCATGGGGCAGTCCGTCCCCCCCGACTTCTCTCAGGGCATGAGGACCCCCGCCCCAGGCTTCGCTTCTACCTCCCAGGTGCCTCCCTGCCCACTGCTGTCTCAGGGAGTCTGACCTGGGGAGGAGTCGCCCTGTCCCTGCCTCTTCCCCAGAGAGTGAGGGCAGTGCCATGCAGGCAGAGTGAATCCCCTCCCCACCCAGGGCCCTGGAGCCTGTCTGCACCCTGGGACCATCTCCCCCATGTTGGCAATTTCAGCCTTGGGGGTAAGCTGTGTTTTCTGTTTGCCTTTGTTTTTGAGCTTTTGGTGGTAGTTATTAATGTTTTTCATTTCCTCAAAAATTACAGCTGTTGTGATGTTAATGGAGTTAATTGTTACTATTCAGCAGCTGGAGTGGCAATTTAGCACCTGCTAATAGCGACTGGGAGCCTGAGGTTTGGAGAAAATAACCAGATTATCCAGTGTTATCATGTCACTCGCTGGCAAGTGGGAATTACCAAGGCAGAGTGAGGGGTGGGCGTGGGTATCTGAGAGCCGCAGGGCGTGCAGCACGTCCCCGTCGTGTGCATGACATCTGCGCTGCTCCTCAGGACAGCATCCCCTCGTCACTGTGACACTTTCCACGAGAGTTTCAGTCAGACACACCCTGAAGTGTGTATCCGTGTGTCACAGGACAGAAATGGATCCTGACGCTGGAGAGCCCACGTGTGCGCCTGCCGGGGGGAAGGGGCTGGGACCCGCCTGCTGCCGGCCCAGTGGGTGCCTGGCAGCCCTCGCAGCTGCTGGCACAGGACTCCGAGTGGCCGTGCCAGTGCCTGGGGCGACTCACTGCCGGGAGGAACCCAAGGCCTTGTTAGGAGAGCGGGGAGGCCGTGCCCACCCCCATGGAAATGGGTGTGCCCAACAAACAGCGCCCCCAGGAATGGGCCAGGTGACTCTTGAATGTGGGGCCCCCAGCTCGGCTCCCCGTGCTGCACGCCCCGCCCCTCAGTGTCTCCCCCCGCCCCCCACACACACACACAGACATGCACACAAAGCCGCCTCAGGTCACTGCTACCCCAGGCGGGCGGCTTCATCTGGGAGGAGGAAGCACTCCTGTTCCAAAGCAGAGGTGCAGTGTGGGCTGGCCCCCAGTAGCTGGCAAGGACAGACCCAGTGCCATCCCCTCGCCTCTCCACGGTGGGCACCTCACATTGGCAGCTGGAAAGCAGCCATGGTGGAAGCGTTTACACCACAGAAATCAGCACAACGTGGGCAAAAACGTGAGAGGCCTTTTCCTGTTGAAGGGCTGGTTGTTCAGAACGCACCAGCATGCTACGGGCCTGTGCCCCCTGGACAGTGTCGGCTGCTGCGGGTCCCTTGCGGGTTGGTGTCTCCATGGAAACAGACTGAAGGAGCAAGAGCTGACTTGGAGGTTTGTGGGGAGTCGGGAGAAGAAGAAACTGGTCAAGGTAGAAAATTCTGTTTTCCTTGCAGGCCCGATAAGCTCTGCCCTCAGTGTGACTGTTTCCTGGCCTGAAAGTGCCCCGTGCTGGAGCTCTGCGGCAGCTTCGTGGCCCCTGCAGGCCTTCGGCCTGTGCTGCCCTGTCCGGGGCTGCGTCCGGAAGGTCAGCACTGCTGGGCCCACCAGCAGTGGGGTTTCTACAGCAACAGCCTTTCCACGATCAAATCTTTGTTTTAAATAGTTAGAGATAGAAGATGTATTTTTAAGGGAATGTCCCAGTTTACCGTCTGGATAACTCGCGCTGTTGTTTGCACAACTGGGGTAAATATATCACACGCAGCTTCGCCCCTCCCAAGGGGGCCGCATGTCTGCTGGGTGCACCTGCACGCGTACGAAACACCCACAGATCTGCTCTTGGTGAGCTGGCATCCGACACTCCGGCCAGGCCAGACCTGCCTGTGTGTGTCCACGGTGTGCCAGGGGCTCACCCACCAAGGACTGACCGCCAGGCAGCCCTGTTTTCCAATGTCAGCCCTTGGAGATGCACATGGTAGCACTTTGCGAAGGCACTTTGCAGGAGCTCGTAAGGTGGGGTGAGGTGCTGGGAGGACCTGGAGCACCGGCCAGGGCTCCGGCCACTGCTGGATTGTCTGGGCGAGGCGGGCAGGCTCGGCTGCCCTGGGACGCTAGAGCCCTGCGAGCAAGAAGTCCAGGTCCCTGCGACACACACACAAGCCCCACATTTGGAGGTTCTCATGTCTTAGGGGTATTGTTTTCTTAGTCAAGGAAACGGAGATGTGGGACCTTAAAACAGATCTGGGGGGGTTCAGACGCATGCAGGTGCACACAGCAGACGTGCGACCTCCTCAGGAGGGGCGAAGCTGTGTGTGAAGCGTTCACCCCTTGTGCAATAGCAGCATATCCCCATTGCTACACTTATAAGTATTATCAGAAGCTCCCTCTTAAAGACGTTGATGAGTCTGCCCAAAGTCACCCAGCTGCCAGCGGAGCAGAGGGGACCCGCGTCCTCTCAGTCGCCCTGTGCTGCTGTTGCCCGCTCCCCTTCTTGCTGAGTCACCCCAGCTTCTCCTCGCTGTGCCTGTTCCCTGCCCCGCCCTCACCCCACTGCTGTGGAGGGAGCTGTCCTCGTTTGTGTGCCGGAAGGTTCCAGAGGGAAGTTCAAAGTGCTCCCGTCACCTCACTGGGTATGGAGCTTTCTTTGGGGGATGAAAATGTTTGTGAACTGATAGAGGTGGTGGCTGCATCACACTGTGAATGTGCTAAATGCTGCTGAAATATACACTTTCAAATTTGTTCTGTTGTCTGAATTTCACCGAATACTAGTGGACCTCAGAGGCAGGTCAGCAACATGTAGCAAACCCTTACAGAGTCAGGCCCTCCGGCACGGTGCTCCTCCGTGCACACAAGCCAAGCTAAGCTGAAAGCCAATGGGGGCCAGGGACAGCAACTGCCCTGTTTCCAGTTGGGAAAACGAAGTCCTGGTGTCGCTGAGGTCAAGTACTATCACACCACCGTCCAGCAGCGACCCAGGCCAAGTGACACCGTCTGGGGTTCTAGGGAGACAAAGTGAGGAGAGGAGATGGGGGACCTCACTGAGTTGTCCTATGGGGCCAACGACACGGGCGTGAGCTGCTGACACTTGTGCCCAGTCCCTGAAACCTGTGAGTGACATGAGGGAATTAGGAGTGGTGACCGCCATACCTCCAGCGTTTGCATTAAACTCACCCACCCCTTCCTCTCCCCTCTCCCGACTGCCCCCACAAGACTCACCCAGAAAGGCCCACAAGGAATTTCTCTGGCAGAGCACCTGGGAGGTGCAGCATGACCCCCGACCGGTGGCTGGACGCCGGTCACACTCAGCCAGGGCACCCTCCTCATGACCGCCCCTGCCCGGCCGCCGGAGGGTGCGGGAGGGTCTCAGCCCCCAGACAATGCCGAGCAGAGACAACATGTGAAAGTCCCCTTGGTCCAGGACTCTGTGCTATAGCGATGACTCACTCCCAACAGCAGAACCTTCAAGTTACACAGATGGGGAGAAACTCGGAAATGTGCTTGTTGCCTCGTTTGGAATAATTGCAATCCACTCCATTAGGGCACCAGGCTTTCAGCATCTGCTGAGATGCTTGGGGTGAGAAGGGAAACGCTTTTTGGCAAATTAAGATGAAGCTGAAAAGGCCAGTTTGCTGGCTTGTCCCCAGCATCTGTCATTCTCCCTTCATCTCTGTGTGGTGATATCCCGCTACTCATCCTGTACGGTTTGCCCATCAAAAACGAACTGCTAGAAATCAAAGTCTGAAACCCCGAAAGGAGAGAAGGGGAAGCAGTCGGTCATGGCCCTGCTGGATCTGGGGTTCGAGCGTAGCCGCCCTGGTCCCTCCCTGCCCTCCACCCCCGAACGGCCGACAGAAGCCACCTCACCGGGCTGCACACCGTCTGCCCAGGGTCCAGAGCCCCTCAGGACTGTCACCCAGACCTTGGCTCCCGGCTGCCCCTGCTAGTCCAGACTCTTGTTTTGCCAAAGACTCACGGAAGGAGAATTTTACAGCTGAGTGGACCTTGCGTGTCTCCAACGCCAGAAGCCACACCCCACAGATGGGGCCCCTGAGTCCCTGACCCTGTGTCGAGGGAAGGAAAGCAGCCAAGAGCACTAGAAAGCTAAAACCCCAGCTTTCTCCCCTATGGTTGGCTGTTGACTTCTGCTCCACGAGCACCTGCTGGGACCCCGGGGACACGGGGTGCAACCACTGCTGTGCCCGCTATGTTTGCACTAATTCCCACCAAATCCTACCCATTAAGCAGTGCGGTGGGAATGGAGGCCACGCCCACCATCACTTGTATAGACGCTCAGTCCTCTGGACGCCTCAAAACTCAGGGTCCTTCCATTTAAACCCCACACTGGGGAGTCCCAGATGGGGCCCGTAGGGATTGACAAAGGGCTGGGGCCATCAACTCGAATACCAACATCAGCAGCTCAACCAACAGGAGACAAAAGGACAATCACCTGTGTCATTTCCATGGAGTCAGGGCTCTGTTCAGTGCTCCCACGTTGCCTCTCACACAGGGCCGAGCAGGGGCCTGCCGTCCGTGCTCCCAGATTGTGTGGAGAGCAGGACAGGTAGCCCTCGCTGCTGCCCGCTGGTGCAGGGTCCAAGCCTCAGAGCCCCCTGGGGCCACCCTCCGTACAGCCCAAGTTTCCCTCATGACGGTCCCGGAGGTTTTGGCAACTCGAAGTGAGCAGGAAATCGGTCTCCCGATGTGTTTATGTGTCTGCGAACCCTGCTCTAACCTCTGCTGCAGCCTCATCCAGTGTTCTCAGGACCTAGCAATGTCCTCGCCATCAACTATCCTACAAACGCCTGCTGAATCAAACATTGCCTTAAATGCATTTATAACCACCATCTAGTTAAATAATTTAGGATGCCCTTTGAATGTTCACTTTTATGGCTCAACCATCAACAGCCAAATGACACGCTGACACGTGGGCCCCGTGCTGGGCCAGGCCGCTCTGCCCAGAGTGGGTGTCCGAAAGTCCTGTGTCGTTCACATTTATGCCGCACGCAGAGCTCCCGCCAGGAGCTGCAGGTGGCGCGTCGGAGAGGGGGGTCTGCCCGGCCCCACCACCGTCCTGCTCAGCTTTTGGATACGCCCAGGCCGCTCTCCAGGCTCGAATTCCTCCTTTGTCACACAGAACACAGGTGCCACAGGGTTTGAAAGTGACTAAAGCCCTGCCACCTTCATAGGGCCCAGCTGGACACCGGTGCCACAGCCATAAAACTGGGTGTTTATGTGGCTGGAGGACGCCACACTCTCCACCTGGTGACTCTCGCCGTGGATGTGAGACTCAGGCGGCGCAGGCGGTGGTGTCCCCATGGGATGAAGGAAGGGGTGCTGGGAGCAGGCAGCTGAGGATGGTGGGGTGAGGCTGCAGGTCAGGGGTTCAAGGGAGCCATCGGTCAGTGGTCAAGGTGGCAGACATGGGGACAGTGACAGACGTGTCAAGGCCAGCCCAGGGGACACCAAGGCGTTAGAAGTGGGGCAAGTTCCCCGGACTCTGCTGGGACACAGAGGCCCAGGAGCTTCTGGGACTTCAAGTTGGTCACTGTGGCTTCCAGACCAAATGACACACCTGTGGTCATAGCACCAACCTGTGTCCAGGCTTCCCTGGTCACTCTCTTGGCTTCTTCCCAGGCCAAGTCCTCCGGAGCCTCTGGACCATTAGAAGCCACTGCAACAAACAAGTGTGCAGAAACGGGACATGGAGACACATCACCAACTGCAAGCGCCAGGATATTGCTGCACAAACGGTGAGGGGTGTCGGCCTCTGTGTGTGCTCCGCACTTTTTCCTCAGCCTTAACTGATAAAATCAGAATATCTGACCTAGTGGGTTTCCTTACACAGCAGATGCTCAAACAGATGCCACCACGGTCCTCTCAGGAAACCATGGGAGCTGGGAAGAGGTGCTCAGCCTGCTGGCTGGGCCCGCAAGAGAAAGGGGAGGGCCAGGGGAACTTCCTTCATGCACGTGTCGGTCAGAGGTAGCCGCCCTCGGCCCTCAGCCCTCAGGCCCCATGATGCAGCCTGACCGGCCAACAGGTGGGGGGGGCTCCTTCTGGTGGGGCCTCAGCACAGCACAGGCCAGGAGAGGCCCCTCAGGTCAGAACAGAGCACCCGAATGAAGCAAGGGAGAGCGAATGCTGCCCTGCAGCAAAGAGCCCGTCTCGCGGTGGGCAGGGACAGGTGAGCTTTAGCTGCGGCATCCACGTTACCAAAGAGAGACTGTTCATGGGCTAGCGCGCATAAGAGCAGGGCCATCACTGATTGGCTGGCTAGCAGAGAGATGGGCTGTCACTGATTGGCTGGCTTTTAGAGGGGTGGGTTGTCACTGATTGGCTTTCAGTTACTGGTTTTCCAGAAGGGTGGGTTGTCACTGATTGGCTGGTTTTCAGAAAGGCAAAGCTGTCACTGGTTAGCTGGCTTTGACAAAAGTAGTATGTCACACTGATTGGGTGGCTTTCCAGACAGTCTGGGCTGTCACTGATTGGTTGTCTTTCAGAAGCAGGTATACCGGTGGGAAGCTATTGATCAACTAGGATCAGTTTCAATACAGCACTGGTCGTGAATTTTCTAATATGGCCAAATTACTTCTGGCTTTTCCCCAGGAGGACAGGCCTTCTTATTCAGACATGGCTTCTCACAAGAACACCATATGCTGGTTGCCTAGCCCACTGATATAACAGCTGTGAGTGACCTTCACCCAAAATCCTGAGTCACACCTGTCTAGCTCATACCTGGGCCAGGTGCTAACCACAGCGATGGCTAGCGTTTTCTTTATTGTCATGGCGGCAGCTGAGTGTGGCTGAACACACATGGACCGAGGGAGAACGCCGGTCCCGCGCTTGCCTCGAACCTCGGCTCCCTCCTCCTCCGTGGACGGTGGTGATCACATCGCCAGCTACCAGGATCCTTGTAAGAATTCAGTAAGACCGCAGTGTGCGGGCTTAGTCCAGAAAGCCCGAGGGAAGGCCAGGCCACCCAGGCTCCTGTCTCTGGGACATGACATCACCAGGGGAGCAGACGTGCTCTGGCTGGTTGGCCGGGTCGGCAGATGCACGGCTGCGTTTGGGAGGCCTCCAGGACCCCGCTGGCCTGCCACGAGCAGCTGAGGTTACCGGATGTGCCCAGGAGAGGGTTTACATCCCTCTCCTCTGTTGGTGAGCAGCCCAGAGGGCACCGAGCGGTCAGGCCTCGAAGCACAACATGCGAAGGTCTCTGCTCCCCACAGAGACGGCCCCTCACTTCCCACGGCGCCACATGTGAATCCGCAATTGTGTTAGATAATCACTAAGGCTGATCACGTTTTGTACCTAACACGAGTGACGTCTTTTGAATCTCTGCATATTGCTGTTTTCACTAAGCCACATGTAACACTTCAGAGTGCCAAAGACTCCTTAAAAATAGATCTGGCTCTGAAAGTCACACTGATGGAGTGTGGCTTCTATGAAGACACAAAATGTTACCGAAAAATGGAAAGGATCCTTTGCAAAGAGAGGTTTTGCAAAGAGGTGTTTATTCCAGGTGCATATTTCAGGGCTGAAAGCACCAGGTGGGGAGTCCCTCACGTTAGTTTTAATTCTTTAATGTCTCCGCAGCTCGGTTCCCCCAAATGGGATTAATGGACACCAAACCTCACTTTCCGCAAGACGGAAGTGCCTCCCCGCCTTCTGTGCTGTCCGGATGTGGTCGGGTTAGGGGAATGAGGCGCTATGTCGGAGACCTCGGGAGTGGAAGCCACGCCCCCAGGCAGACCCTTCCTCGCTCGCTGCCAGACCCGACAGGCCACGTCTTTCCATCTGTAACCCTCCTGCCCTGTCTTTTGCCACACAAGACAGCCCTGCGTGCCAGCGGGCTTGTCACTTACAAACCCCGGTTCCGGCCCTAGGATGTCTCGTGCTGCCCAGCCAGGCATCTACAAGTTAATCATCAGTCCTTCTCACTCTCTCCCCTTCCCTCTGAGACAGCCCCACCCCCCGTACATGCCCGGACACCCCACCAGCCTCCCGGAGCCCTGTCTCCAGGACACAGGGTCTCCTCTTCGACGGCAGGCTACCCTTGACCTCTGCTCCATGCCCACCTCCTCCCGGCTGGAGGGGCCTTGCTCCACCTCACGCCCTCTCGCTCCTGACAGCTCCGAGCACTCCTCCCTTGTAGCTGTCTTCCCTCATCCTATAATTGTAACCCATCCTCCCATCTTAGAAAACAAGATAAAACAGTCAGAGGAGCAGGGGCTGCCAGGTTTCAGGGGAGGCATGAGTGGGTCATGCTCGGGCACTTTTAGGGGGGCGAGACGACGCTGCGATGGTGGTTATGTGACAGTAAGCGGATGTCAAGGCCCACAGAACTTTACAGCACAAAGAGTGAGCCCTGACGTAAACTACGAGCTCTCATTAATAATAATCTATCATTATCACTTCTTCAGTTCGAACAAATGCGCTACACTAACACGTGATGTTAGGAATGGAACCCATGTGGGAAAGGCAGGGATTTGTGGGGACTTGTGCTTCCTGTGCAGTTTCTCTGTAAACCTAAAAATGCTCTAAAATGATCAAATCTATTTTTAAAAACCCTTGCTCTGGGGACTTTTAAGTAGATGGCCTCGTAAGACTGGAGCTCGGTGGAAATGCTGTTTCAGCTGGGAAGCCCGCCCCACCCAGGAGACCAATGCCAAGGGCTTCGTGGACTTTCTATGGGAAGGTCAGGGTCCGTCTGCATCGAATGAGAGAGAGAGGCTGGTCCACAAGCGGCCGTCCTGACAGGGCGGTGTGGCTCAGGGTGGCATGGCGGGAGCCATGGCTCTCGGAGGCCTCGGGTAGGCACTCAGCGATGGCAGTCTCGGGCCTCCCTGCACAGCCCCTGAGGAGGGCAGAGAGCAGAGCTGGGTTTCCGCACCATGAGACAGGACAGAGGAAAAGGGGCTTCGTTAAGAGGAACTACAGTCAAGTAAAAGGAGCCTCCGAGGTCAAGGACAACGATGTGGACCGGAAAACGGAATTGCAGAGTGTCTGGGACCTACCCCTCCAAAGGCCACGGGCTTGAACACTGCCACCTGGGAGGGGAAAGCCTTCACCCAACTGGAGGGTGCCCTCAGACAGGCAAGACTTCTTCAAGGACGCACGGCCCAGGAAGCCTTCCCCTGAAGCCTTTTCCAGAGGTGTGAACAATGCCGCTCGCAGTGCCATCAAAATGTAAAAGTGGAGAATGGGAAAGTCGTTGAATACATGGTCAGCGAGGAAGCCATCCAACCACTGGTCTGAGTCAAAAACCTTAGCGTAAACAAGGCTACACAACACGCAAATATCAACTGTAATCTCCCAATGAGCATGAAACGCCCCAATTCAGATGAAAAGACTCTGCTGGAAATAAATCCAGGTTCCCTGTCTATAAAAACCAGGCAAAAGCAAATCAACCTTAAAAACCCAATAGTACATTGAAAAATTCTCAAAACCAATAAATATACCAATTATGAAACTAGAAACATACAGCTTATGAGCATTCTTATATACAGAATGTACCCAAAAAAAATGTATACACATTTAAGAAAGGAAGAAACTGTATTAATTGTAATACTCAATATATACTGGTAACAAAAGATGAATACAAGTCACATTTGACTTCTGCAATTACAAGAGGAGCTCAAAGTGGTTCCCATCAGCGTCCAGACACTTCGATTACAGCGAACAACTGCTTGAGCAACGCTGACCAAAGTGGCCACTTGTATACATTTTTTGGCACCCCTGGTATTAGCAATTATTAGCAAAATTAAAACAAAAATCCTTAGCTGCCCACTTCCCACAAGTCCTTCAGAGGGCGGATCTAGCTTCCATATTTAATATCAGCCATCTTTACCTGTAACACAGAAATTCTCGCTTTTTCTAAAACTGACATCACAAACCAAGACAGATTATTCAAACCTGGTGCTGGGAAAATTGGTTTACTACTTGGGGTGAAAGTGAGGTAGATATAGAGATAGCAAAATAAATCCAGGTGGATGAGGAGCTTAACTCTAAGTGTGAAACTACACAAGAAGTGTGTAGCATGTGGGTAAATATTGATCTGGGCCATTGATCTGGGAGCGAGAAAAGCCTTTCTATGCCCTAAGTCCAAAAAAGAAAACCATCAAGGAAAACACTGAAAAGCCCATCTATATAATAACAAAAACATTATTACTTTGAAAGTAAATTAAATGAAAAGGCAACAGCAATCTAGGAAAAATAGCTTCAGCAAATATGACAACAGCTTGAATGTTGTTGATATTGAAGGGGGGCTGCACGTGGGTGATGTGGTCGGCAGCCTCCACGATGGCCCCCCGGCCCCCACGCCTGACTGGTGCTCACGCCCTCTGCAGCCTCCCCCACTGGAGTGTGGTCAGGACCTGCGGCTTGCTTCCAGCCAAGAGAACACCACCAAGGAGATGGCTGGAACTTACATAAGCTTGTAAGTTCCGTCTTGCCAGCACTCTCTCTGTTGCCTTCTCAGCTTGCATGCTTCCACGAAGCAAGTGCCCTGTTGGGAGCCCATGTGCCAAGGAACTGAGGGCAGCCTCCAGCCAACAGCCAGTGAGGAGATGAGGTTCTGAGCCCAACAGCCCACAAAGGACCGAATGCCACCAGCAACCCCGAGAGCATGGGAGCAGATCCATCCCCAGTCAAGCCTCAGATGAGACCCCAGCCCCGCTGGCCACACCTGGACAACACCCTGTGAGACCCTGAGCCGATGCCCTGCTGAGCTGAGCCCAGAGTCCCGGCTGCAGAAACAAATGTATGTTGTGTCAAGCCACTGCGTTTGTGGTGATTTGTTACGCAGCAATGAACAGCTAGTACAAATAATAAAAAGACACAGCCAGTGAGAGCTGGACCGTCTCACACTTCCCACCAGCATCCCTCCTGTGCTTTGCACAACCTTTCTCCTCTCAGGGATGTTCCCACAGAGCTTGCCTAATCAGCTTCCCGAATGTGCGTGTGCCTCAGAAGGGCAGGACATCTCAGCACCGCCTCCCATCAAAATCATGGTGGAGCCACTAGCGCCCAAGTATGGAAGGGCTGGCTAACCCTCCCAAACCACTGGGGAGGCTGTGGTCTGATTGTCTTCTCCAGGAGGCGGTGGAACCCAGAAGAACGCTGACCCTAATTCAGATCCTGACCACACCAATCACTAATATATCAGAAAAACAATACAACGTTTCAGTATAATGGAGACCCACAAGAGATGTCCAATAAAAGGCAACTAATATTTCACATGGTTTTCCCAATCTCAAAAAATCCTACAAGTCATGTTTGAAGATGTGGAGAGAGGTTTCATGGTGGAACATCCTACCACTTTTCTGAAAGCATAAATACACCTTCGCTGAAGTAAGTTTGTGTGAGTGGATGGATGGATGGGTGGATGGATGGATGGAGGTTGGTCAGATGGATGAATGGGTGAATGGACATACAGACAATGGATGAACAGATGGATGATAGATGGACAGATGGAAGGATGGATGGTTGGATGGATGATCAATTGATTAATTGATTAATCAGTTGACTGCAATGGGCCCTTTCCCATGTTTGTCTAGGTCCCAGCATGCAGAGTTCCTGAGGGCGGATGGACAGAGGCTGGTGGGTATGCTGGAGTCTGCCTGGAGGAGGGGCAGAGGAGCACAGACTGGCCCAAACACAAGGATGGGCCGGAGGCGGGTGAATGTTCCATGAACAGATCCATGCCCTCAGGGACTCACATCCATATCCTCTGGAGAGAGGGCCATATGACCAACTAAACTTGTCCTCTCTAGCAAACTGGGCCTGGAGGACCACTGCCCCAGGGGCGGCAGCCCTTGATGCTCCCATGCCCCCTGCCCCATCAGCTGGGTGTCACCCAGAGCCACAGGGACATTCCAAGGCCAAAGGCCTCAGGGACTTGCCCTCCACAGGGTGACAAGGGCCTCCTGGCAGTCACTGGGGGCAAATCCCCAGGATGATGGCAGAGAGGGACAGCCGGGCGTGTTCAGGAGGAATACAGTCTGAGCATTTTACCTGTAATGTCTGGGACCACCCAGGAGCCGGGGGCTGGGGGGGTGGGGCAGGGCTGAGCAGGCAGGGTCCCTGGCTCTGCCACACCAGCATCCCCCCAATTGCCCTGGTCTCCTCAATGCCCCTCCCCCACTTTCTGCCCTCTTAGGGCAACATGGGTGTCTCTCAGCTGGAGCCACGGGAAGGGTGACAGGACCTCCAGGCTGGGAGGGAGGTTGGCGTGGATGGAGAACGTCCACACAGCTCCAAGCAGATTAGATGCCGGTTTGTGCGTTCGTTAGGGAGGGGTGCAGGGGCGTGAAATTTGAGCTCATCTTTAGAAGATCTTAGGGTGAAAACACATCATCTTTTAATTAAAATTTTACTGAATTTTAACTTGAATTTCCCCATCTGCTTCCTTAATATGCCTCACCCTAACCCTAACTTGGAGCCATCTGTGTTCTTAGCTCATTAGATTGGGGTTATTTGTGTGTTTGTCCAATTCCTGCAGGATACAGCGGGTCCCTTGCAGAGACAGACACCCTAGATCTTTAGAAGCAAATGGCTGCTTGTCTCACTGTTGGGTCTCAGAAAGGGTTCGCCAAACAAACGCTTTATCAATGATGGTCAGATGAGTGGACAGAAGCCTGCAGGATGTGAGGATGGGCAGAGGGATGGGAAGGTGAATGGGTCTCCCAGCCCCCCAGGGGGGCCATCCTTGGGGTCACCACCATGTTGCTATGACTTCAAAAGTCAGGTCAATGGAGAGAGCATGCCAGAGGGAGGGCCCCTGTTACTTGTGCAGATGTATTTGTAAATGCTGTCTAAACATAATACTGACTTTTTCCGCCAGTCATGGGATTTGTTCTCGGTTAATTGGGCTTGGAACAGAATTAATAGCAATATGACCTTGAGCTCTGCATGGAGGCCTTGCCCTGTGACCCCTGGATGAGTCGATGGGCTTGGCGGCAGTGTCCTGACACTGAGAGGCAGCGGAGCAGCGTGAGCTGAGACATCCTTACATATTTCCAAACATGACACCCACCTGTGCTGCCCGAGCCGGAGCCCAGGTGCTGCTGGAAACTGACCACGTCCCATGGGGGTGACGCCATAGAAGCTGCTTGGCCAGCGTAAAAGTGCTCACCAGCCTTTGCAGCATGATTGGCACGCTGGAGGCGCTCAGCAGATGCCCAGGGCAAGGGTCACACGTGCAGTCCTGCAGAAGTGCTCACTCAACCAGAGAGCTGGCTTGAAATCCAAGCTGGAACCACTGGTCCTGCTAAGCCCAGCACTTTCTATTGGGGTGCGGACACCCCACTTCATCAGCACTCACGCTGTGCTGCGTGTTACCTGCCCACGGTCCTAATGCTCCCTCGTCCTGGCTCAGTGGGTGCCGCGGACTGTTCACCGGGGCCCCGTGAGAGCAGATGCATTACAGAAAACAGGTTATGGGCCGGCCGAGTGGCACGGTGGTTAAGAGCTGGCTTGGGACGCCAGAGGGCCCCGGTTCGGATCCCACATATGAGGGCCAGTGACACTGCCCTC
>NW_017731367.1:6932732-6954884 GCF_001890085.2 Hipposideros armiger | reverse complement strand
CACACACACACACACACACTGCTAATTTGGAAACAAGCACAAGACTTTGGGGAGGAGTAAGAAATGACTGCAAATCATAAATGCCCATTAATCCATTAAAAAAAGATTTTAGCCCCCAAAGCAGGAAAGATGTCATCCAAGAACAAAGGACAGAGCCTTAAAAACAACCAGTTTTTTCATTTAGCTCCCTTCATTGTTCTGTCTGCCTGCGTCACCCCTGCTGGTTTGGGGGACTCTCACTGTGGACACCAGGGGCAGCTGAGACCCCAGTCAGGGAAGTGACGGGTCAGATGTGCATAGGAGGTGGCCCTGGACACAGGAGAAGGACCTGAGGCAGGTGGCTCGACCAGGTGGGGCTGGTCGGCTGGGGGAGGCCTGCCGGGGCAGGTGGGAAGCAGTCAGCCTGTCCTCATGCCTGGGGTTCCCAGGTGGCCTTGGGGCCAGTGGGTTCCAGGAGGGTTGGGGCCGCCAGACTCTTGGGTGGGCAGTGGAGGGCACTCTGTGCCCTGAGAGCAGGTCTGTGCCTGCCCCCTGCCCCAGGGCCTGGTCAGTACTGGAAGGTGACACTCGGGGAGTGTCAGCAGGATCCGGGCCCACGAGGCCGAGAGCCCCACAGGCTGGGTCCCAAGCCCGCCTCTCTGTCCCCTGGCCCCAGAGACAGCAAAAGTAATTTCAGGCTTTGGTTGAAGAAAAGCCCACTAATTATGGAAGAGGAAAACTGTTTCTGTTCTCAGCAGGAGGCATATTTACTTCTTTGCACAAAGGTATTTCTAAACACAGGTAATTATAAAAATCATTACCCCTCGAACCAGCGTGGGAAACCATATGTTGGTAATACATTCATAAATAATTACTTTGTGCAAGTTCTCTGAAATGATATTTTCTATTTGTTTTACACCTTCCTGCAGAAAATAAATCTTCCAGCATTCTCTCGTTTGAAAAAACAGTAGGCAGCACCCCTCCTGTATCCGTGGAGAAAGGAGCGGCGAGAAAGCGTTTGGGGTCCCACACCTCCGACCTAAGGCGGGGACGCTCTTTGCTTTCCAGGCCTCAGGGCCAGCCTGGGAGACTGAGTCACAGGCTGCCCGGGGCCCTGGCTCAGCCAGCAGGAACGTCAGTGGGACCAGCCATGAGTGCCTCTGCTGGGGTCCCTCGGCCCCACCGGGACACAGCTTAGCTTTCCCCCTGCTGTCATTTAAAGGCCTGTCTGTTGGTTGTTGTGTGGACGATACCTGGCTTATACCACAGAGCATTTCAGCCTGTACAAGCGTCAGCGTAATGAGCCCCATGAACCCAGGTGTCTGCTGTGTGACAGAGACCTGTCCAGGCAGGAGGGGAGAAGGCCGTGCAGGGGCCGGTGGGGTTCCCGGGCGAGTCAGCAAGCAGAGGCCTCGGCAGCTTTCCGCGCGCCCTGTCCTGCCCCCACCCCCACCCTTGTTTCCCGGGACGCCTCCATGGCCCGGGGTCCCCAGTGCGCTTGCTTAGCTCATGGCTGGGCCCCATCCGGCTTCCGCCTCCCTTATTTGCCCAGTGTCCATGTTCTTGTAGTTTTCACTTGAATTTAGAAAGTAAATGCTATTTGCAACCGCCGGTGAGGACATCGGAGCCTCCTGCAAACGCTAATTCTCTCTGTGATGCAGCTTCCTGATGGTCAGAAACACCCCTTCGACTTGCTCTCCTGGGACTCAAGCCTGCTGCCCTGAGGGTCTCTGCCCTCGTCTCCCCCACGGTCACCTGGCCCTCCCAACGTCATCTCCCGCGGCCTCTCTTAGGTGGGTTTGGGAGTTTCTTTGTTCGCCCTGGAACCACGGCCTGAGTGGTTTTGTTTCACTCACCGAAATGTCGTTTTCGTGTCTGATGATGCAGTTCCACCAGCGAGGCAGCGTTGCATCCAGACACCCTGCTGCTGGGCAGGTGTACGGGTCTCTTCCATCGCCTAGGACAAGGTACGCCCTTCCGCTAACATGCTCTTGTCAGAGAAACGTTTGAGAGTAATTTCCAAATTACTGTCTTTTCTTACCTTTTTAACAAAAAAATTTTTTTTGATCCAAAATGTCCTCTTTTTTGTTTATTAATACTTCCTTGAGCTTATTTGCTGATCCCCATTGTGGTTCAATTATTTAATATGCAGGTAGAATGCTTGGCACCCAGTCTAACACGAACGCACCGAGATGGCGCTAATCCCGGCTGCTGAAGTCCCGCATCGCACCTGGGTGATGTTCTAACGTCAGGAAAGGGAAGTTTTTTGCTCTGCTGCTCATTCTGCCATCCCGGGGGCCCCAGGTTGACCAGCTAAAGTCCTACTCAGAGAAGGACAGGCTCTTGTGGACAGGCCGTCGTCCATCTGAGCGTTCAGCCTAGATAGAGATGATGATAGAGATAGAGATAGAGAGCGGGATAGAGAGAGAGGTAAAGGTAGTTACAGATATAGCTCATGTTTTCTTTATCCATTCATCCTTTGAAGGACACTTAGGTTAGTCCCATGTCTTGGCTACAGTAAATAGTGCTGTAATAAACATGTGTCTGCAGAGATCACCCTGTTTTCATTTCTTTTGGATGTAGATACCCAGAGTGGGACTGCTGGGTCATAAGGTAGTTCTATTTTTAATTTTTTGACGCCCCTCCACACTGTTTCCACAGCGGCTGCACCAATCGCATACCCACCAACAGTGCCCGAGGGCCCCCTTCCCCCACAGCCTCCCCAACACCTGTTATCCTGTTACTTTTTGGTGACAGCCATTCTAACCGGTGTGAGGTGGTATCTCCTTGTGGTTTGGGTTTTGCATTTCCCTGATGACATTTTCATATACACCTGTTGGTCGTTTGTACGTCTTCTTTGGGAAAATATCTATCCAGGTCCTTTGCCTGTTTTATAATCGGGTTATTTGGGATTTTTTGCTGTTAAGTTGTATGAGTTCCGGATATAGTCTGGATATTAAACCCTTATCAGATGTATGGTTTGCAAGTATTTTCCCCCATTCCGGATGGCTCAGCTGTGCTCCTGCCGTGGTCCCATCGGCATCTCAGGGGGCTGCAGGTGGGTCCCCTCACTGTGTTTATCACAGGACAAGTGCTCATGTGGCAAAAATACCAACCTCATCTTGGGAACTGTGGACATAATCAGTGAGACGAGAAGCCATTTTCCTACAGTTAGAAAATATTTACACTGCCCGCAATGAAAAGAAACACAGAGGTTCTATTTAAGACACGAGGCTGTCCAGCAGGAGGGAAATATATTGTGCTTGTATAAGGAAGAAAGTAAGGTCCTGGGCATGGCAGGGCCCGAGGGAGGCCCGAGGGATTGATCTAAATCAGTCCAGTAACCTAAGCCCTCGAATCTCCAAGCAGTCCATGCTTTGCCAGTCTTCCCAGGACCCCGATTTCACGAATTTGCCCATTTAACAGTCTGTTTGTTGACGGGAAGCGAAATGCAAGACAGCCTTCTCTGTGAGGTAAGTACCAGCCCTTTGAGGAAGGACTGCCTTGAGCATTTTGTCCATAAGACTGAGAGTGAACCAAAACCTCGGCCAGCTGGCAGCAGGCGGAAGGTAAAAACGCAGACGTCGCCCGGGCTGGTTCGTTCCTCCAGGTGTCAGCGACCACAATAGTTTTCTGTGGCCACCGTAACCCATTACCGCAACGGCTGGCTGAAACCCCTGGGAAGGCGTTCTCTCACAATCTGGGAGCCAAGGCGCTGGCAGGGCCTCGCCCCCTTGGAAGGCTCTGGGGGTCCTTCCTGCTGCCCCCAGTCCCTGGCAGTGGCAGGGGCTGCGCTTGTGGCTGCGTCGCTCCAGGCTCTGCCTCCTTCTTCACCCAGCCTTCTCCCTGTGTCTGTCTCTGTGCCCAAATGTCCCTCCTCTGAGGACAGCAGTCGTGTTTCAGGCCACCCTGCACCCCGCACTACCTGTGGGCCCGTCCGCCTGCGCCCGGCCGCCCGCTCAGCCCTTGTGTACAGAACTCTTCCCACTGTAGCAGGGGTCCCTTGTCCTCCACCCCTTCCATCTCCTGTCCCTTCCTAGTCACGTGTTAGTCCCCTAGGGCTGCCGTACCGAAGAGCCACACACTGGGAGACTTAAGAGAAGTCTCACAATTCAGGAGCCGGAAAGGCCAAGATCAAAATGTCAGTAGGGCCGGCTTTCTCTGAAGGCTTTTCTCTAGGGGAGGAGTCCCCCTGCTTCTGGGGGGCGCTGGCTTCCTTGGCCCGACGCAGCATCACCCCAGGCTCTGCCGTCCGTCAGGCGGAGCGCTCCCTGGGTGTCGTGTCTCTGAGGCTCTCTCCTCTTACAAGGACACTGACCACTGGACTTTGGGCCCAGCCTCATCCAGTATCACAGCCTTTTAACTTGATTACATCCTCAGAGACCCTATTTCCAAATAAGGTCACATTTATAGGACTGGGGGTTAGGTCCCAAACTTACTATTTTCGGAGGATGCAATTCAACCCACAAGTGACCAGCTCAGACCATGAAGATGAGAGATGCAATGGGGGGTGTAAAATGCCAACAGCAGTGTTTGTTCAAGAAGCGTATGGAAAGGGACACATTTTCTTAGGTCGACAACAGCCTGGAGAATGCTTTTTGTGGGGCACTAGTGCCAGAAATTAGCTTTTAGGTTTTAGGAGATCAAGTGAGTCCATTCATTTCAACGAATCTTTGCCTGCTGTCTGCTGAGTGTCCTGCCAGGAGACACAAGACAGGGATGGACCCGAGACCACGGGTAGAAAGAGAAGTTACCAGACGCTTTCCCAACAGGGAAAATTGCTAAGGTGTGTCTGGGTCACGGAACGGGGCATCATGGGAGCAGCTCCAGGTCAGCCAAATCTATCTGTGCTGCTTGGGCGATATGTTTGTGGGTCAGAAGAGAGGGAGGCCAGGAGGCTCTTGAAGGGCACCCCTGGACACCCAGTGCAGATGTGACCGTGACCCCTGGGCTCCCAGTGCAGATGTGACCGTGACCCCTGGGCTCCCAGTGCAGACGTGACCATGACCCCTGGGCTCCCAGTGCAGATGTGAACATGACCCCTGGACACCCAGTGCAGATGTGACCATGACTCCTGGACACACAGTGCACATGTACCTATGAGCCCTGGGCTCCCAGTGCAGATGTGACCATGACCCCTGGACACCCAGTGCAGATGTACCTATGAGCCCTGGTGGTCTGGGAGAGCAGAGACAGAAGACACAGGATGAAGGGCAGTGTCTGCAAAGAGGAGGAAATGAGTGATCTGGGATGACCCACAGCTACTGATCTAAGGAGGAGACCTGGACGTCTCGTGGACACTTTATAACAGCATCATGACAGCAAACCTCCATGCCTGAGGAGTTCACTCGGTTCCAAGTGGCACAGCCAAAGAAAATAACAACAAAGTGGGAGATGCGGCAGACACGGAGGTGCTGCCTCTGCCAACCCAACTAAAGCGCCCACCGGGCCGCAGCGACCCAGCCTCACTGTGAACGGCACCTATGTGGGAAGAGGGGGACGCTTGGCTAATCTGGGACAGGCCGTGGTGGGCCCAGGGCTGCCTGCCCCTCTCCAACCGGCAGCCTCCCTTACCTACGCTATGAGTGGGTCCCTCCCAGTGAATGTCTTTGATGAAGGGGCTCAGAGGGCTTAAAAGAAAAACAAAGATTTGAAAATACCATGATGGTGGAGGCTGTACAATCGGCTCGTTGACAAACTGACTCTGCACTGCACTTCCAACTTTACATGCGGCTCATGGGGACCGGAGGAGGCTGCTGGGACAGAGGCCGTCGCCGCCCTGCCTCACCCCTGCAGGTCTCAGGGGAGCACGGGCGCAGCCGTCAGGGTGTTTCTCCCACCCCCTCCCCCAGCCCCAAGCACCTGCTAACCTACTTCCCGTCTCTATGGATCTGCCTGTTGTGGACACTCACATAATGGAGTCGTACTTGGGGCCGTTTGTACCTGGCTTCTCCCACTGAGCGTAAGGTTTTGGAGGTGCAGCCTGTAGCCCGGATCAGAACGTCATTCTTTTTGGTGGCAGAATGGTATTCTACCTTGTGGATAGACCACAGTTTATTAATTTTTCGTCACGGACACTTGGGTCGTGTCCATCCTTTGGTCATGGTGTCACCTGAGTCTGTTTCCAGTTCTTCGGGGTCATGTGCCCATTCCGTGTGTAGCCTGCTGAGGAGCCCACCGTGGCTGGGCCGAGGGGTCTCTGTGACATCCCTGCTTCCAAGGGCAGCACCCCCGATCCGGGCTCTCCGGGACCCTGCCTGCCTCCACCCGACCTCGGGAGGGATACGAGTCACAGGGGAGGCAGGTGCGGGTAAAGGGACAAGCATGGGGATGTCCCAACTTGTCACCATCCGAACGCCAGGAATCCAGCGCTCCCATCCTTTTGAACTCTTCTGAGGCAAAAGGTAATCTAAGTACTTTTCAATTTGAAGCTGGGAAAGCATTAATGAATGAGTTATTCTTCGGGGATTCATACTGCTTCCATTTTTAACTTGTAACCATTAAGTTTAGCTTGCTTTCGAGGGTGCCCTATTTCAGGAGACCCGTTTAGACTGGCTTCTCAGTGGCCCAGGAAGCAGCTGGTGCCACGCGGGGACACGGCGGGGCTGCGCGCTCCAGCAGGGTGTCACGAGGGAGAGCTGGGACTGAGGTCTGTGACCGGCGGCCGCGTTGCTCTTCCTCTGGGGACGCCAATCATGCACTGCCCGCCCCAGAACCTCTGCTGGCTCCCTGTCACCTTCCCCCCCAGACCAAGCTCTGAAGCCAGACTCCCCAGGGCTGGTCCCCGCTCCCCAGCATCCTGTTTACCAAGGCCCCCCTTTTTACCACTGCACCCTGGGATCTCCGTCCACACTTCCTCAGAGGCTGCCCGTCCCACGTCAGCCCCTCCAAAACACCACCCTTCATCCCGCCTTCATGCTGCCTCTCTGAGGGGTCCCTCTACCCCTCCACCCACCAGGAGCCGGGCAGCATGCACCCACCACAGACACTTTCGCTCCATTTGCTGAAGTCACAGGGCCCACCTTGTCCCATGTCATTGTTCTCCCTGATGTCCTCGGCTACCTCCCTGCTGACCTTGGACAGTTGCCCTAACGACCTGGGGCCATCTCCCTGCTGACGTCTCCCTGTCCACCTCGTTTTCTCTGGCTCAGTTCTCAGGCTCCTTTGAGGTCAGAGTTCACATTCATCCCGCGGCTCCCTCACCCGTGGAACCTCAGGGACGATAGCCTGTTTGGGGGACAACTCAGTTCATCCCACTGCAGACCAATGAGAAGGGCACATGTGTGAGTCGGTGGCCCTCATGGGCTGGGGTCACACGGATCCGTGGACGGCACCTTCCGTCTCCACGTGCATGAGGGGGTCAGTGCCCCTGGCGCGGTGATGAGGGTAACGGTGACACCGGTGGCCCTGCGCGCTCTCAAGCACTCCTACCCCGTCTGTCCCAGGGCTTTCTCTTGGCCACCTCCAGAAAATGCCCAAGTCCACAGGCGGGAGGAGTGACCGAGCCCAGCGTCCACAGGTCCGAGCCCGGCGGGCCAGGCTGCCCCGTGCCGAGCTGCCGGATCACCCCTGCTGGAGTGTAAGCTCATCGCTACAGGAGAGTTTCCACAGGCCCTGGACAGAGCGGCCCCCGCGGACATTTGCTGAACGAATGGACAGGTGAGGAGCGGCTCTTGACCTCCCCTCATCTCATCACGAGTGCTGGCAAGTCCTTCATTCACTCAGCACATGCTTTCTGCGTGTCCACCACGTGCTTGGCACCAAGGCGTCAGGAAGGCTCCATGATGAGCCAAAGCAAACACGCTGGCGCTCTCAGTTCGGAGCGCACACCAAACATAACCAGAGGGCTGCTCAATTCGCGCAAGAGGAGCCCAGGCATAAGTCACCTATCCAAGGAGTCTGACCAGGTTGTCGTGTGAGGGTCTCCCAAGAAAGTTTGCCGGCTCGAAGGCCTGAAAAGGGCAGGATGGCGCGCCAGAAGAAACGAAGAGACGGAGTATGAGCAGTGCAGAGTGTAGGCTGTGCAAATGGCCTGTGGTTGCGGGGAGCACGGCATGTCCCAGGAAACGCACGGAGCCTAAAGGGGCTGGCGTGCCCAGACCAAGGGGGACTGTGGCAAGAAACTAGGTTGGAAAGTGAGGCAGAGACCAGGTCAGTTAACGGTGCCAGTGACTTAACGGGGAACCCCTTTGGAGAGAACTGGAAGTGCCCTTAAGGACCCCACCCTAAGACACTGAGTGGCAGGTGGATAGGAGGGCGGGGAGCCCGGAGGGCAGAAGAATAAATGTGGAGCCACGAGCGTGTGGGTGGCAGATGGACAGGAGGCACTGAGACGCTTTCCCAGAAAGATACGGGGCTGTGTCCGGCTCAGCACCCAGCACAGGACAGGAGACAGGGCCCTGGAAGACAGAAGGGGTGACTGTGGAGGGGGGAGGGGAGGGGGAGAAGAGCCCGCCTGCCCTGCTCCCTGCCGCCCGGCTGGGCCAGCCGCTGTCCTCTGCCCCACAGCTCCACCTCCTGACGGTCCCCCAGTCAGAGGGCTCTTGCTGTATCCACACGCCAGCCAGAGTCATCCTTGAACAATGATGTCCTCCCCTACTTAAACCCTTCCAAGCGTCCCCATTGCAGTTGGAATCACGTCCCCTTCTCTTTCCAGGGCCCCAGGTCCCACAGGATCTGCCTTGCCACGTCCTGTCCGTGGCCCCATGCTGTGCCGACTGCCCTCCAGGCCCACAGCCTTGCCTCAGATCAGGGAGGTGCCCCGCTTGACCCTCTGCCCAGCCCCTGGGTGGGGACGCGGATGTAGCCGGGTCATCTCCTGGTCCCCACTGTCGTCCCTTCTAACAACCATCATGGGGGCCGCCTGGAGCCCCCAGAGCCGAGGCGAGAGCACCTGAGAACACAGTGCTCGATCACTAGACGGTCTCACCCTGGGCGCACAAACATACACTGGTGGCGTCTTTCTGCATCTCAGAACACTCTTCAGGGCTGGGCACGCCCCTAGCTCCCACGCTCCGCGGCTGGGCCACTCCGCAGTCAGAACGGTCCTTGTCCCCCCTCAGCTCCCCTCCACAGCCTGTCGGTACTCTAGGCCCCAGGCTGTCACCCTCTCACAGCGCCCTGAGTTCAGTGCGTCATGAGAACAGTCTTCATTGCAGGTGACAGAATCCAGACTCAAAGCAGCTTGGGATTCTCTGCCTCCCTCGCTGGGAGGGATGTCAAAGTCTCCCGGAGCTGAGGAGAGAGCCCCGGGCTTGGGGTTTCAGAAATGAGCGGGGATGGCACCTAGCATGGCTGCCCCAGCTCACGTCCTCTTATCAAACTCCTATTCATCCTTCAAGGCCCAGTGCAAGCACCACCTCCTCCAAGAGGCCCCCCAGGAGCCCCCTCAGCAGGATCCCTCTCCACCCTCTGGGGTTTCAGAGATCTGCGTTTGTCCCTTTTATCATACTTTTCACATTGTATTATAAGTGTTTTCTCACATGCCCACCAGGAGCCGGTGGCCTCGAGGTGACAGTGCAGTTTCCTTTCTCCCCTGGATGCAGCCCATCCTGGCACACAGCAGGCTCCCCACAAACATGCCTACCCCAGGCTCAGGCCTCACACCCTAATACTGTGCTCCTCCGTCCTGCTTGGCCTGAGGACGCACAGAGCCCCGCCCCCGCCCCCGCCCCCAGCCGTGCGTTAAGCCCGCCCCAGCAGGCTTGCTCACTTACACATGGCAGCCTCCTCCCCCACCATGTTTGCTGACTTGATGCACGTCACACGTCCTTGGTAATTACAGGGACCCGTCACACGTGTTTGGAAAGTCCGAAAGCAGTCACCGTGCAGCCTCCCTGTGCGTAGAAGACGGGGCAATCAGGGCTAATGACACAGCACTCGGTGTGTGATCACACTGCACTGCACGTAATTACTATGGAATTACGTGGCCACCAGTTGCCACGTAAACATGGCTTATGCTGGATGTGTCTGTGGCTTAAGCAGCCCTACACTCATTTTAATTTCAAAGTGTCGAATGGAAAACAGTTGGTTGGCACATAGAGACAGCCCAGGATTGGGAAAGGGTAAGGGCCCTCGGAAAACAAGAAGACGCCATTTCAAGTGTCAGCTTCCCAGGAGTGGGGCAGAGGGAGAAACAGTTCAAGAAGCCTCAGGACAGAGGACACAGTGGGACCCCGGCAGGAAGAGACCAGGGGCCATAGGCAGAGCCCTTTTTGTAAACTGTCAAGTGCCATCCAGCACAAGGACTGTATTAGATAGTTTGGTGGTCCTTTGGGACCTCAGTTTTAAAGGGAATACATCCCAGACCATCCAACAAAACGTCCCAAGAAGAGCTCCTCTTTCCCGGAGTCAGAAAATCCTGAGTCGGGCAGCTCAAAATGTCTATTGTCCTTCCGCAGAGCCCCAGGTCTTGAGAAGGGCGGAGAGAGCTGTGAACAGCGTCAAAGGAACGCAGCTCCTTCTGGACAAGAGACATGGGCATCTGTCCCTTGTGGGTGGGCGCCCGGAGCGCTGAAAGCGGAGCCCCGAGCTGCGTGCACAGCCGCGGGCACCGCGGCCACTCACTGCAGCCGCCTGTGGAAGCGGCCCGGTGTCCGCTGAGGGATGGACGGATCAACCAAGCGTGGTCCGGCCCCACAAGGGAAGAGCAGTCGGCCTTAACACAGAAGGAAACCCTGGCACGTGGGCACAGAGCGCGCGCACGCGCAGATCGGGCACCCCACACCTGTGTCAGAGCCCCAGCCTCGCGTCCCTAGCGGCCCGCGCCACGGGCGCCAGCTGCGTCCCTGTGACCCTCCCGCGCGGCCACAGCTGCTCCCCTGGCGTGTGAGCCCCGCCGTCCTGCCCCGGGCCGTGCCCGGGCCCTTCCCTCCGCGTGGAGCGGTTGCTCCCGCCGCCTTTCAGGGCGCTGTCCCTTCCTTAACTCGGGCGGAGCGCCACGTGGGCTCCTGGGCGAGGCCCACCTGCCCACCCAGCCCGCCCGGCGCTGAGGACGGGGCCGGGCGGGGAGGGGCGCCCACCCCGCGTGTCCAGGAGCCGCGTTCGCGCTGAGATGCGCGTGCACTTCCAAGCCCGGGCAGGGCCCAGGGGCTCCCGCCACGCCGCTCGTGGGAGTCGCCAGGGTTACCTTCCCCTCTCCGCGCCCGATCCTTTGGTACCAAGCTAATTCCTACTGCACATAATTAGCACCTCGGCATTCACCGTTGAGGGAGAAGTTAGCAGCGATTTGGGCACACCTGGGGCCGGCTGCCCCAGATCAGACGGGCGGGAGCGCTGGCAGGTGGGGGGGCGGGGACCACACAGGAGGAACCCCATCGCGTCCGCCAATCAGCGCCTCGGGATGAACACCAGCCCGGCGCCCCCGCCAGCCCCGCCCCGCCCGCGCCTGTCATTAGCGCCCCCCCCCCGCCCCCCATCACAAGGGCTTCCACCGCCGGCCACGGCGCTACGCAGGTGGGGAAGAGGCGCCCTGGAGCATAACCGAACCAAGTGGAAATTGGCCATAAAAGATTAATTAAAGGGACACGGGCGCTCCGACCCACCGCCCTGTGTGGGCTTTTACAGACCTTTGTGGAGAGGCACAAACCATGAGAACTTTGGTCTTAATTTACTCCATGTGGCTTATTTAGCAAGGAGAGCGGGGAAATGATTGCGCTCCCCAGCCATGAGCCCCTCACAGCTCACAGAAGTCCTGGAGTGGTCTGGGTGGGCGTTGAGCGAGCGATGAGGCCTGCTGCGCACGGGCCAGCCAGGTGCCTGCCAGGTGCTAACCAGGTACTGCCAGGTACCCACCAGATGCCTGCCAGAGGTCCACCGGGTACCCGCCAGGTGCCTGTCAGGGGCCCTGGACACACTGCCTGTTGCCTGTCGTCTCCTTTCCAAGCCTGTCACCTCCCAGGCCGCCAGCACACAGAGGGGTGGTCCAGACGCTTCTCCAAATGTGGCTTCTGATGACCTGCAGTTCAGGTGCCACCTGGGAGAGTTAGCAATGCCACCTCCCTGCACCCCACACTGCCTGCACCCCATCTTCCCTCCACCCCCAGGCAGCAGTGTGCCTGGGCCTCCCTCTCAGCCCGAGGCTGCGCCCGCTGGCCTCCCTCACAGCCTCCGCTGGGACCTCCCAGTAAAGATGACCCCCGGGACGATCTCCTCTGAGCTCGCAGGACGGCCAGCTGGGGGCCACAGCGCCCAGAAAAGAGGTCTCTGCCCCCACAAATCTGCTCCCTCTCCAGGCTCCTTCCTTGTTGAGGGGTGCTCCTTGCCCCACTCCAAGCTCCAGTTGAAGGCAGCCCCTTTGCCACCCCCCGCTGTCACCCCCAGTTCAGCACCCTCCTTCTCACTCAGGTTATGGTCAGAGCCCCTCCCTGACCCGCTCTCCTCGGGGATGTCAGGAGGGAAGACTCCAGCTGAGTAGGGGGCCCCTCCGTCCCTGCTAAGAGGGTGACTATGTTTAACTTGTTTCCCAAATCTCATTGCCTGGGAGGGCTGCCTGGAGCCCCGCGCTGAGAAGGACTCTGAGGCGGTATCTGCTAGACTGGCTCCACCTGTCCCCAGACAAGGAGGCCGCCCTGGGTCCAGGCTGTCCATCCCTGGGAGGCCTTAGCGTCCACGGGGCCTTCTCACCTCCCGTCTCCTGCCTCTCTGCCAAGCACGGCATCCAGGCATGTGGCCTAATGGGCGGGAGGGACCCAGAAGCCACCCCTGCGAGGTCGCCACAGAGGGTTCCGGATGGACCAGCCCGGCCTCCCTCCCGGAGGTCGCCGCCTCTGAGCCCGCCCTACCCGGCCATCCTGGGACCACAACTGCTTCTGAGACACTCAGTCCAGAGCTTGTATTTGACTGATGGCAAAGTCAGGGCCCAGGGGTGCTGGTCCCCGGGAACGGAGACCCAGATGGCCCGAGAGGACACCACTGTGCCACCAGGCCACGCCCAGCTCTTCCGAGCCCAGGACGGCTGTGTCTCGCTGGACAGCACTTAGTTCTTGTCCAGGCGCCTGGGCCTCGCCCTCCTGGACGTGGCTGCCCTCTGAGAAGGGCCACCCTGGGTTCCTGCCAGCAGCCACCAGCACCAGCCCGGTGTTAAAGAGCCTCTTTAGGAAGATGACCTATTTTTAGCCAAATCTGCTGCTGCTTGCTAAATATCTGCTTAAATACATGAATTAACACATCTGTCAACAGTACTTGGGGTGGGAATGAAACTCGCTCTCACCAGGAGGGTAATTTAAAACAAGAATACACAGCGTAATTAGCAGCTCGGAGCTCGAAGCCTCAGGGTGCCAGCCCTAGTTCTGCCCTCCTGGGGCTGAGGCTCGAGGCTTGAGGCTCGGCTACCCGGGCAGGGCCACCGCCACCCCTCCAGACAGGACGGAGGTGTCACAGGGCTGCGAAGGGACAGGCCCTGTGGGGCGTCTGAGTGAGAAGCAGCCAGGAGCCACCCCACCAGTGTTGCCGAGAGCCGTGGGTGGCTGAGTGCTTGACGTCTCCTGTCGGGACCAGTGAACAAGTGGGCGTGGAATATTCATGACACCCCACAGGATGCTTCGGGCTCAGATATGGCAGAGGCCTGCGGACCCGCCTGGAGCCACTGCACTTGGATCTTAGAGGAGCCTGCAGAGGGACAGCAGACTCACTTCCGGGGCCCTTGCCATCCCTTCTCCCCTTGCCAGTCTGCTGGCCATGGTGGCGGCACTGCTGACCACTCCATAGTGACCAATGGGACATTGGGCCCTGCACCCTGGGTGCCCGCACAGATGGACCCTGTCCAGTGGGGCTTTTTGCTCTAGATGTGAGAGTTCTGAGCACTTGTGTAGCAGGACCTGAAAGCCTGGGTTTTCAGCCCAAACTCGCCACTACCTTGTCACGTGGCATGTGCCCTACTGCCTCAGTTTCCTCAGGGTGCGGTAACAGCGCCCCTGTCTTTTCCAAGGGCCGTCACACTGAGCGGAAGCGTGTGAAGTAAGTCAGAGTTGTAGAGTGGGCAACGTGTTAGAAACCCACTGACCTCGCCCTGTCCTTTGCCTCAATTTCCCTCAGTGGTAATGAGGCCAGGGGACGTGAAGGGGAGAAGGAAAGATGGTGTCCATGCGTGGTAGACAGTTGTGAGAGCAACACCTGGGCCCTGGCAAGAGACAGGAAAACAAACTGAAGATGTTCCTACTTTTTATGCAGGAACAGGGGCTCTCGGCCAGGACTAGACGGAGGGAAGCTGCTCCCCGTTGACTCCGTCGGGGACCCAGTGGGGCGTCCACGGGTTTGCTGAGACGGGCAGCTCCTGCCGCCTTGCCCCAGGTCAGGCTTTGAGGCCCTGCCCTCGTACGCCTCGACCTTCTCCTCCCACCAAATCCTCTGCTACTGAAAGTAAGGAGATCTGTGGAAACCCATACAAACCAGAGGTGAGCGAGCATAGCCGCTTGGGATTCCCCAGATGGCAGTTCAAGGGGCACATGGGACTCGGTCAGAGCCAGCCTCTCCTAAGAGCTTGCTCCACCGTGTTGTCCCAGCCCCTCGTCTGCTTGGTGGGAAGTCCACCAGGAGTGATTTGTCGTTTGGCAAAAGGAAATGGGGAAATGCTCCTGTTATACATGAGTCCCCAACAGCCAAGATCACTTGGTTGGAACTGGGCCATGACCTTTACTCAGACAATAAAACACCGAGCGGGGCACGTGTGTCCCTGGTTAACTTGGGACGCAGACACTGTGCTTCGCGTTCTCTCCCATCTGCCAGGATTAACAGCAGCCAGTATGTTTCAGGAACAGAAATGGATCGATACTCCCCAGTTCCTCCCCGAGCTTTGGTGGTAATAATCTCCTGATTATTATCTCCAGTTAATGGGACAGGAGTGATCCCCAAGGCCACCAGGGGCCCAGGGGAAGGCGTGTTCTATCTTTTTACAATTACCTACTGTTATTTCTGAACATGAAGAGTAATTTCCAAAATTACAAAGACGTTTGGTTATTATGCCAACATCAGTGACATTGAAGGGAAAATCTTAGCTGTGGACGCCTTTGAGAATCCAAAGGCAATAAGAAAATTTCCAGAGAAAATCCACATGTAATTCTGCCATCTGGAACATAGGAGCTCTATGAAGCAATGAGGCTGTTTTCAAACAAACACCAAATCTCACGCATCCACGGGTCACGAGAAGAGTCAGGAGGGCTCAGGAACCCCGGGCCTGTGTGGAGCTCTACCACGTGACAAGGGGTCATGTAGAGCCTTCCGCTCAGTGTGGTCCTGGAGCTCACTAGAAATGCAGGTTCTCGGGCCGCCTCAGGCCACACCCCAGACCCACCAAATCAGAATCTGCATTTTCATAAGACCCGTAGATGCTTGGTGCCCCCTTGAGTTTGAGAGACACCAATTAGGAAACTGCACTGTCTCATAACCACAGGTAACTCTGGACCAGAGGATCGGTGCTGACCCTGGTCTGTCTTTCCTGGTTGGCGTTTTGTGTGAACGCTTCCCTCTGCCCCACACCTTCCACCCCCCTGGTTAACAGAGCTGTGTGTAGATAGACTTTATCCACCTGAGGTCTGTTCATCCACTTCTGCCTTTACTGTGACTGCACAAACCTGGGCCCACCACCCCCCAAAACATGCACGGCCTGCTGGGGCCACCCTTCTGCACAGGCGGACGGCTCCACTGGAAAAGGGATGGCTCCCTGGGCTTCGGACGGGTCCGGAGACCGTCTGAGCTGACTGCTCCCTGCGTAACTCCCCACTTTCTTCATATGACATTCCTTCTCTGACCTTCCCCATGTCCCCATTACTACATACCTCCGTGGCAGGCGTGTCGAGAATGGAAATCATCCTATCTGGGTTTTGCTTTTAAACTATGTTTTCTCCTTCTGAGCGTCTCTGCAGGTAGAGAGACAGGTAAACTGTGGCTCCTGGGAGGGACGCGGAGAGCGAGCCAGGTGCTCAGGTAAGTCTCCGGGACCCTTTCTCACTTACAGAATCAGGCAAAGCCGTGCACCATTTCTTAGCTCTTGTTCAGTGACCAGGAGTGTGGTTATTGATTGTTTGTTTCTTTTTCTGATCAAAAAACACAACACCAGACCTCAAACATCTTACAGAGCATCCTGCCCATCAACAGCAGAATACACATTTTTCTCAAATACATACGGAACATTTACAAAAAAATGACTGAATGCTGGGGTGAATCACACAGGGCAATTTCTTTCACTACAGAGATTAAGCTACAATATAATAATAATAATAATAATCCCCATATATTTGGAAATTAATGTTTCTGAATAACCCATGGTTTTGAAACATCACAAGGGAAACTTAAACTATTTGTACTGAACAATAACAACTATTGCACAACAAAACTTGTGTGATGCAGGTAATGCTGTATTTAAAGGGAAAAATATAACCTTTATGTCAATATTAAGGGGGGAAAATGAGTGAGCTAACCATTGCTCTCTGTCCATTTGGAAAAGAAAACCAAAATAAAACCAACAAAAATATCAAGAAAGAATAATATTAATATGACCACAGATTAATAAACATTAAAAAAAATTTTTTTAAACCCCATTTATTACAGCAGATAAACACACTGGTTATTTGAAAAGACTGACACCAGTGTCAGTTCTCTGGCGAAGCTCATTAGGAACCATGGAGAAGCATAAATAGACAATATTAAAAGTGAGAAAGGGGACATCACTACAGACCCTGCAGCTATGGCAAAGGTAATAAGAAGATATTGTTTTTAAAAATTCCAACAATTTCTGAAAATAAATTTAAGATATAGATGAAATGGGAAATTTCTAAAAACTTGTCAAAACTTAAGACAAAATAGAAAGCCCATAATCATGAAAGAAATTGAATCATTAGTGAAATTGTTTCCTCAGAGATGGTCTAGATCACATCACTGCAGAATTCAATCACAAACAGGATAGATAAATAAATTGTGTGAATTCCACTGGAATTATTACCTAAAGCAATAAAAGTGCACAAACAACAGCTGCGCCTGAAAAAAACTCACATGTATTATGTTGAACACAAGAAGCAAAGTACAAAACTCTACCGACATTACGGTTCCATTGATTCAAAATTCTAAAATCTGCGCTAATGAATTGGGAGACACCTGCTTTCTGAGACGGGAAGGCCTGCCATTCTCCCACGGCCAGGACGGCAGGAAGAAACGTGGTCTTCTTCAGAGCTCACTCACACTGCTAATTCCAGGACCCGAAACGGGTTATGAAGCCAAATTGCATGTAACAGAGTGAGTTCACACCCTCCCTTGCTCACCCTTCACCCGTCACTCACGGCCTGGTACACAGCAGGCACTCAATAGAGGTTTACGAGTTGAAAAAGAAAAGCCGCCAGGGTCTCTTCACATTTCTCAGCCACATTTCGGCTATCAGTCCCACCAAAGACGCCAAAGGCTGTGGCAGTTTGGGAGCTGCTGAGAATTAAGGAAGGAAAAGAGCTCCCAACACGCAAGCTGGGAATTTCTAAAGGCCCTGTTTTACAAAAATCTCCTATTTGACAATCCTGACAAGTAAAGTTCCTCTTTATAACTTCCTTTGAATGCAAGGTTAGGTCCCCAGAACTTAGAGCAGCTCAACCACCAAGAACTAGGAAACACCAACACCTCCCACACAACCTCACCGCTCACATTCACACACGTGAAGATATAAAGCAGCGGTTCTCAACCTGTGGGTCGTGACCCCTTTGGGGGTCGAATGACCCTTTCACAGGGGTCGCCTAAGACCATCGGAAAACAAAAAGATATTTACATTACAATTCATAACAGTAGCAAAATTACAGTTATAGAGTAGCAACGAAAATCATTTTATGGTTGGGGGTCACCACAACATGACGAACTGTATTAAGGGGTCGCGGCATCAGGAAGGTTGAGAACCGCTGATATAAAGGGTTACTGCAGTGCCCAGGAGCAGACCGGTTATAAATTGGGCTTTTCTCTTCTTCATGATCTAATGGGGAAGTCCCACATTCTTAGCAGATTTAAAAAAAAAAAAAGGCCTCTGTTGCCAAGAAGTTCTCAAAAGTTACTATTTTTGTAGAGCCTATAAAAATTCAGCATATTCACTCTCTCTGCTGACTCAGCAGAAGCACCGAAGTCGCCGTGGCCTCGTTTCCAGCGCCCGGCTGCCATCTGGGCCTCGCACAGATGCTCTGGCAGGACAAGAACCCTGCAGACACGAGGTTTGTTCATTGTATTAAACAAAAGCAGCCCTGTTAATTTCAGTTCCATTCAGGACCGCATTTGGAGGGGGAGAGAGAATCAATATTTGCTAAGAGGGGAAGAACAAAATCAGTAGGGGGAAAACAATTATTTGCTGGCTTTTCAGAGAATATTACAAATAATGATGGTTCAAAACCATAAAAAAAAAATACTGTTCCAAGAATTGCCTGACGCGAGCCTTTGAATCTGTGGTTTAGCTTACCCTCCGGTTCATCCTCCCTATGAAGAACTGGAATCCATGAAAGTGTTTGTAGGAATACAAACTAATTGCTATGCAAATACCAACCTTCTCGGGTGCAGAATGCTTTCAGCTGGGAGGAATGGAGCCACCGCCAAGCTCGCAGCCGCGTGCGTGATTGGCGAGGGGGAGATGTCGGCCGGACACAATAGGCCAATTTCACAACTCCGAACATGAGGCGTTCCGCAAATGAACCAATCCCAGCGGACCCCTTTGTGGTCAGCCAAGAAAAATGTAGGTTCCTTCCCCACCCTGACTAACTGCTCGTGCTGAGGACGTTCTTCAAGTTCCAGCACTGCTGGGATGTAAAGTAACGGTGATCGGAGGCCATCGTGCACAAACAGGGTGTCACCCAGCGGACACATTTTCTCCCAGCACCACGGGGAGCCTGAAGCCCACAGATGAGTCGCTTTATGAACCTGGGGGCTCAGGGTGTGTTTCACAAAGCCGAAGACTTGCGTGTTTCCAGATGTCAGTATCCTTTAAGGGTGTGGACGCCAAGGGCGCTGGAGCAGGAAAGGAGGGGTTCCCGCTGACGGGCCCTGAGTGTCCTATTCCAGCTGGAGGGGCCGCTGCTCACGGACGTGCACAAGGCCCTGGTCCCAGCGCCCACACCACAGGTTTGTCTTGATTGAGCTGATTTGCTCACACCTGAGTATGGAGCAGGTCCTGGAGCCGCTGATGCTGATGGATGGGGAAACTGAGGCAGTGCTCCCTGAACTAACGCGGCCAGAAACGAGCTTTCCAAGCACAGCACAGCGAAGGGAAGCTCCCAGGTTGCCTAACATTCCTGGTGTCTTATCACTTAACCATCAGCGGTGGCTTCTGGGGCTTGGCGTCGCTCCAGCTCGCCACCTGGGTGGCTCACCCCATATGAGCTATGGCTCTCTACACTGACGTGGTTTTCATGTTTCTCTCGGGCTGTGCTTTTTCACCACCGACGAGGCTGAGACACACACTCGTAGGTGAAAGAGCTCCTAAGAGCCGACTGTGCACCTGCCCAGCTCTGCTCCTAGTGACATCACATTAGCAATTGGACATATGCCACAATGGAAGCGTTTACACCAGAGGAAGCGGCAAATCAGGGCTTTTCCCCTCTCCTTCCACAGAGCCAGTTGTTAAGCATTTCCCAGCGCACCAGTGGGTCCAGGGCAAATGCCAAGGACCCCAAACATCAGTCTCGCTGCTCCTGGACGTCCTGTCTAGTGCTCCCTCCACGTCCATACCCGATGTCTGGGGCTCATGGTCAGCCTCACAGGACAGCTGTGCCTGGCTGCCCCCCCCCCTCCAGCTCTACCTCGCTCTCTCCATCTGCTCCCACTGCCTGTGAACGTAAGAAAACACACGTCTGCTTAATGCCTTCCCCGTGCCAGGAAGTGAGATGAGCCCTGGGTGTGTGTAAGCGCACAGGCCCTCCCCAGCTACCCGAGGGAGGTCCCCCACACTGTCCCCATGCCACAAGGGGAAACCTGAGGCTGAGAGACACTGCGGGGCTCACCCCAAATGTACAAAACCCAGACAGCGCGAGGGAATGGCGCATCTGGAGCTGGCTATTCTTTGGGGGAGGGGTGAGATCATAGCCCAGTTCTGAGAGGCAGGCTCAGTCCCCTGACAACTGGTACTTTATCCTTAAATGAGACTGCATGTGCCCTGGACAGAAGGGAGGAGGGCCGACGCCTGCGACCCACTGAAGGAAGCCGGCCACACGGTCACGCTTACGTGGGTCACTGAAAGCATCAGACACACGCGCAGCAGCACCCCATTTTCACCCTCACGCCTGGAACAAGGGCGAGGTTCTCCTTGGACGCGTCCCGCCCACACGGAGGGGCCTCTTTGAACCTGAAAGTCATTTGACTTGTAGAAATGAGTGGTCTTGGGCACTTGCAACACCCCCACCAGCCTCTATTTCCTCACATGTAAGACGGATTGACGCTGCTCTCGTCCCCCCAGGATGATGGGGGACGGAAGAATAAAAAACATGTGAAGACACAATGGCAGTTACAAACCCTCCACAAACGTGATTCTGAGGGACCCACTGAAGCTACCGTGAGGCAATCCACAACAACAGGGAACGGTTTAGACTAGAAATTTCGGCGCTGGAACCTCCCAGATGCTCCAAGCAGAAACGCGGCGATCAAAGGGCCCCTTTGGACTTAGCTTATCACGCACATTCACCCAGAGTCCAGATCAGGTTTCTGACTCCCAAAGGCGTCGCTGTAAATGTGTAAGACAGAAGAGCCATCTCCTGTCGGGGCGTCAGCACCCCCAACTTCAGCTGCTCTCTGCCGACGCGATTGCACGAGACGTTACGAAGCTGAGAGAGGGAAAAGCTGGCCCACGAGGCCTGAGCTCACGGAAGGATCCGTGGGGGGGATAAAAGCCGTTCTCTGTTCTGGGACCTCCGGTCGTGTTGGCACCTGGGTCCCTCTCCGGGCAGAGGGGAGCTGGCCTCCCTCCCCAGGCTCGGGGACAACAGGGTGTGCGCCTCAGACGTCAACACCGACGCCACTGACATTCACAGAGGCCGCGCGGCCAGGGCGCCTGGCCTGGCCGGTGTTTTCACAGCTGTGAGAAGACTTTTCCACTTGAGTCTTTAAAAATAGGTTGTCATCCCCCAGGAGGCATAATTCAAGCAGAGCCCACGTCTCGCTCCAGCCAGAAGTTACAGGCGTGTTGTGTGTGTTTGTACCTCATCCACCAACCAAAGGAGCCCCAGTCACCGCGGCCCCCTCCCCAGGCTCTGGTGTAGCTCCTATAAAGTCTCTGTGGGGGCCGCTCAGTCCAGCTCTGCAGAGGGGAGGACAGGCCCCCTGCCGCGTGGCATTCAACAGCTCGGCCCCAGGGGGCCGGCGTCCCCTTTGCCAGCAGAGGCATCACAAGTGCCAAGAGTCCCCTTCAGAGGGACTGCAGCTGGGCAGAGCCACGCAGGCCAGGCACTGGCTTTGTTCCTGGGCCAGACTGTCCCTCCAGAGCTGCCATCCCAGGCCAGGGCCCATCCAATTGTTGACCCACGTGTGTGTCACACTCCACCCTGCAGTGCGACAGGCGGCTGTTCAGAAACAAGTCCCACAACGGTGCAGAACAACCCTGCTGCTTGTGCCTGACCAGGACAGAGGCTGAGCCCCTAGGCGGGGGCCCAGGGTGGGCACCTGTGGGGTCACAGGCTTCGATTTTGTGAGCTGAGCCCCCTCACTCCTCTCTCTGCCTTTACCGGAGCCAGGCCACCAGTGGGCAGTGATGCGGCAGATCTGGGGCTCAGAGAGGCGTTTAGAAGCAGTGCCGTAATTTTCCAGAACAGCTGCACAGGACCGGCCATTTTCCTGGGAAGTCGCGCTCCCAGCTTTCTGTTAGCCGCCGAGGAGTTCTGAGTGCCAGCTCCCGGGGAGGTGGCCTCGGGATGGTGCAGGAGGAGGCATGGCCTTGCCCAGCGAGGGAATGGCACAGACCCGGCCTGCGTGGCTCTGCCCAGCTGCAGTCCCTCTGAAGAGGACTCTTGGCACTTGTGATGCCTCTGCTGGCAAAGGGGACGCCGGCCCCCTGGGGCCGAGCTGTTGAATGCCACGCGGCAGGGGGCCTGTCCTCCCCTCTGCAGGGCTGGACTGAGCGGCCCCGGCCCCCGCAGAGACATTATAGGAGCTACACCAGAGCCTGGGGAGGGGGCCGCGGTGACTGGGGCATCCTGGGTGGTTAGTGTAGACACGGGGTGGGGTCCCGGGCTGGTT
>NW_017731367.1:6905933-6932247 GCF_001890085.2 Hipposideros armiger | reverse complement strand
TAGACACGGGGTGGGGTCCCGGGCTGGTTAGTGTAGACACGGGGTGGGGTCCCGGGCTGGTTACTGCAGAATGTGGGTCAAAGCTCTACTTTTATATATGGTTTGGCCGTTGTCCCTTTGTATTTCAGTGTCTCAACAGAGACCCCCAACCCTGAACACGGCCCTCCACCCCAGATGCCAGAGGGGCTGTCGCCAGGCAAGTGCACTCAGGAGAGCTGGTTCAGGGCCGGACAGGCCGCCCTGCGGCTCCAGCGCCTGCACCACGTCCACGCAGGGCTACGCGTATTAACTACAACCACGGTGAGAGGGCGCTGTCACCTTTCTTGTTTCATCATAACCGAATTTAGCTTCGTTTTGGGGTCTCCAGACTCAGTCACTTCTGGTTGAAAACTCAGCCTCCATAGGTCCAGGTTTCTTGTCACTTGTTCCCTGGTCTCCAGGTGGCAGCCAGGTTCTCAGGGGGACCTCCTTCCCAACCCTGACCTGTCACCGGTGCCACCTGCCTCCGTAACTGTGACCCCTCCTGTCCAGCCTCAGGCTGTGAACAGCCTTTGCCCGGCGTGTTTCCAGCTGACCTGCGCTCACGGCCTGGCAAGGCCCCCAGTGGACACAAGGTCTCCCTGTGGTATCTTCCTGACTGCAGACGGCTGATCGCTCCTCCCAGGACCAGGCCGGGCTGCGTGCTTCTCCGAGGAGCCCTGTCCCCTCAGGCTCTACCTGGGCGGTAGGCCACCCCCTCTCCGTTTGTGAGTCCTAAGTTTATTGAGCTCCCTATCCCCACTCACAGGGTTCAAAGCCAGCGAGGGGGTGGGGGAGCTGGGACATCGCCCCAGCTCTGGGCTCTCCATTCGAGTTCCCACAAAGCTTTACCTCCAGCCCGGAATCAGGTCTAACCTCCCCCCCCCAGCCTGCTTCTGCCCCTCGGGCATTGGTTGGGAGGACATGCTAACCCAACTCTCACAGGAGAGCCGGCCCAGCCAGGAGAGGACGGCCCAGGTCAAACAGTGATCCGAGGACCAAGGTTGGGGACAGAGGTGCAGCTAAAGCCTGTGCCCCGAGCAGGCGGGCCTGGGAGGTGGAGGCAGGTGGGCGATGGGCCGGAGCCCGCAGCCGCGTCCAGGGGTGCTGTGCACACACACAGGCCAGCACAGAGGACCGGGGCGGGCCCTCCCACCGCCTTTCATGGTGGGGTGACATTGGGCATCCACACAACCTCTCGATGGCGATGTTGGCCCCAGGGGCATCTGGCAATGTCTGGAGGTGTTTAAGGGACAGAGATGTGCTCTCGGCCCCTAGAACGTGGGAGCCAGGGGTGCCGTTAACCATCAGGCCAGCCCCCAGCAAGAAATCAGCCAGCCCCAGATGCCAGCAGTTCCACACACTTGCTCTAGTTTCATTTTCTCCAGCTTCTTCAGAAAGTGGGGCTGTGCACCCCCAGGATGCGATGACTGGTAAGGAACACAAGCCAAGATGGGACATGCACTTCCGGCAGAAGGGATTGTCTCCTGGCTGTCTGCAGTGGGGGCCGGTCATGGAAGGGGCACCCCAGTGTGCAGAGACACTGTGGCAGAAAACAAAATGTACCCGATTATAAGGGAAACCAGCTGCATTAAGACGCAGAGAACGGGCCCCGGAAGAAGCAAGCCTGTGACATGGTGACACTATGCCTGTTTCCTAACATGAAGTGACTCCATCCAGCGGGAGGCCCAGTGGCCCCTGTGACTGAAACACGCCAAGAACACGCAATGCTCTGAGCTAGCTGGACCAACTATGACGCGATCTGAGAACACTGGGACGGCCCGTGGTGACGGGGCCACAGGAGCTGCCAGTTCCCGGACCCCTTGGTCTAAACAGCTGCCAGGGAAGGTGGGGTGTGGCTGCCTTTGGTTCCGCAGGGGGAGGGGGCCGAGTCTGAGAATTCCCTCTGTGCCTCTCCCGCCGCCAGGCAGAGGCCATGAGCCCTGCCTGTGTTCCTGTCCCCGCTCCGGGGTTTCCGAGCTGGACGTGGCAGGAGCCTGGCTTACTGTCCCCACGCCTCAGTTTCCCTCCTTGTACAACGAGGTGATGATGACGGGGAATGCTCACCGAGCCCCCCAGCACGTCATGCTCCTGTTGGTTTGCAAAAGATTTTTAAAACTGGGACATTTTTAAGGTAAAATTTCAAAGCAAAGACTAAGCATGTGAGGCCACCTTGAAGCACTGCACCCCACCATTAGAACTGCCTCCCAACACCCCCCCACACACACGCACCACCACCACTGCCCTTTGGATTAAATGCCTCTGTCCACAGTGCAGAAGGAGATTCCTCAAAGGCGGCCCAGTGGTGACCGGCTGTCAGGACAACACGCAGGCGCCAGCGTGGGCTCCAGGGACTGCAACCCTCCTCCTGGGTTAGCTGCCCCCAGAGGTGCCGTGTCAAGCTGGACTGTGGGTCTCACACGGAAACACCTACCAGAGCTCTAAACTTCTGCACATCTCGTGACCTAAAATCTCATCTGTAGGAACTCATCCTAAAGGAATCACCACATCCATTCTGAAGTATTTGTGGGTGAAAGGATGTGATGGCTGGAATGTGCGTCACACGAGTCCAGGGTGGTGGGAGGCAGGGGTGGGGAGCTGGGCAGAGCAGGGTTGGCCCTCTTTCCACAAAGTGCTGTGGGTGAGGGTCCACCGGCCAAAGGGCCTTGGTCACATTCTCAGCTCTGCTGCTACCCACGAAAGTAGCCACAGACATCACGTGAGTGAGCGGGCGTAGCTCTGCCCATGAAACTCTGGACAGCAAAGAGGGAAGGCGTGGCTGGGTCGGACCTGTCAACTGTAGTGCACCCCCCGTTATAGGAAAAACGAGGTGGTCTGAAGTGGGTTGTTGTTGAAGGCAAGTGATAAACACACAGGGGTTCATTTATATACATAGATGTACACACACATATATGATTATGTATGAGGTCTGACAATTAAGTTCGTGGACTCATCCTAGAAGAAGTGGTACCTACCTCATTGCTGAATATCACTACAGTCACCTTTGAAGTACTCCCCTTGGGAAGCTATGCACCGACGCCAGTGCCTGGTCCACCCTTCAAAGCAATTTTGGAGCTCTTTTTCTGGAATGGCCATCAGAGCTGTCGTCGTATGACCCTTGATGTCCTGAATGTCATTAAAAGGTCTTCCTTTCAGTATTTCCTTGATCTTCAGGTAAAGAAAGAAGTCATCGGGGACCAGATCAGGTGAGTAGGGAGGGTGTTCCAATACAGTTATTTGTTTCCTGGCTAAAAACTCCCTCACAGACAGTGCTGTGTGAACCGATGCATTGTCGTGATGCAAGAGCCATGAATTGTTGGTGAAAAGTTCAGGTTGTCTGACTTTTTCACGCAGCCTTTTCAGCACTTCCAAAAGTAAACTTGGTTAATTGTTTGTCCAGCTGGTACAAATTCATAATAAATAATCCCTTTGATATTAAAAAAGGTTAGCAACATCGTTGCCACAAGTTCATGAGCTTAATTGTCAGACCTCATATGTTGCAGATATATATCTATGTGTCCGAAAGCTTCCAATAGCAGGGAACTGATTAAATAAGTTATGGTGAATGTTACAATGAAATACTATGCAGTTGTTAAAAAAATGATATGATAGAAAAGTGTTAATAACATGAAAACAATTTCTCAATACGTGTATAGCAAGAAAAATGGGTTATGATACTTAATACCACATTTTTGTGACAGAATATGTTAGGAGACAGATAATTCAATAAGTACATGAAGATAAGTAGGGAGAGAAATTGATAGATTCAGAAGAGGGGGAGGGAAGAATAAATATTAAAAGTGGTTATCTCAGGACAATTAAATGATTAATGATCAGAACTTTATTCTTTCAGCTAATCTACTTTATACAAGTTTCCAATAAGTCTATACTGCTTTTGTAATAGGAAAAATACAAGTTAATACCATAACTCCTTTCATAGAGTTAATCATGTTCCCACCACCTAGACACAGACACTGTCAATATTTCGATGCACTTCCCTCCGGCCCCCTTAGAGCCCTGAGCATCCATGTGACAAAGGAAGGACGTTTACGTCTGCATCTGAACAGCGTCTCCTGCCCGCGGCCCGGCCTGCTCCCGGGCTGCGTTTCTCCACCACCTCGCCGCCCACCACCGACTGTCTGCCTGCCCTGGAGCTTGTCTGTGGTCTTGTGCTGAGAACCAGGAGGACCGGGAACCAGAGAGGAAGCTCGGGCCCAGCGTGGGTGGGAATAGCTTCCAGGAGATTTAAAAGAGATATGAAAGAGGGCCGGCCGAGTGGCTCGGTTGGTTAAGAGCTCGCTCAAGAGTTTGAGCTCTGAGCAACAGCGGTTCGATTCATGGCCCGAGCTGAGCAGCTGCTGAGCTGCCAACTGGTGGCAGGATGGCTCAGCTTAAAAAACAAACAAACAAAAAAACAAAACAAAAAAAGAGATATGAAAGAATAGGGCAGTGGGAGGATGGTGGCTGAGGGAGAAAAAAATAGGTTTGAATCACTGATGCCCCAAAGAAGGGGTCATCTCCATGCCTTGCGTCCAGGATGAGGACTTCTGGGGTCAACACCGCTCTCGGGGGACCACGTGGGCCTGAGGTGCCCGGCTCTCCAAATGGATGCTTGGCAGGTGACCAGCACGTCACACGCCCACACAGCGTCACGCTCATGCAGTAGTTGGGGGAGCTCTGTCCCCTGGAGGAGGCGGGTGGTCGCCCCAGGCACTTCCCAAGGGCTTTGGAGCATTGCCAGCACCTGCTCCGCGGCTGTGGAAAGGCAAGTCCATGCTGAGACCCAGTGGTGGGGTTGAGAGAAGTGGGGACAGAGCCCAAATCTATCGTTGAGCAGGTCCCCTGACCTCCCTGGCCTCTACCGCATTAAGGGGTGTGGTGCTGATCGAGCTTGGCCCACCCCAATGAGGGCCACAGGGAAGTCTTGGGGTCCGGCAGAGTTGGGGGACGCCAAGCCTGCTGAGGCCCAGAGGGTCAGGGCACCGTCTACTCCAGCTGCCTGGGCGCACACAGCCCACCTCACCTCTGCGTGCCACCTCCCTCTTTTCCTGCTTGTGCCCCTTGGCTTCGAACAGGCATTCTTGGGGAACCCTGTGACTTCGCCATCAGGGCCAGCTAACTCACCGTGGCCTGTCCCCTCCCAGTGTCCCTGAGGCCAAGGGGCTCCAGTGCTGGGCCTGGGGGAGGTTTCTGACTGGGTGCAGAGCGGGTGGCACGGCTGTCCCGGTCAGTACCTGCAGGGGTGCAGCTCCCACCTGGAGGAGACACCAGACGAGACCTAGCATGCACGCTCCAGCCCATGTGCAGTGCCCTAGAACTGGAGGTCCACTCCCGAGAGTGACCCATGCCACCCACACCCGGATTACCCGCACGTCAGACCGCTGAGAGGTGCGGCGACGAGGCAGCGTGCACACCGGCCGGCGCCCTCCGGGTTTGTGTGGCAGAGCGCCCACGAGCCGCGGCAGCTGCAGAAACGTGTAGTGCGTGCAGCGCCTCCAAGACGGCGTGTGATTTCAGCGAGAGGATCTTTTCTTCCTTCCCCTTGTCCCTTTTCACTTGGTTTTTTCTCGCTTTTGAAAAACACAGTCATTAAAGAAGATCCCAAAGGAAATGAAACACAGAACACTATGTGAAGGTATCAGAGAAGTTCTGACTCTCAATACCCAATTCCCCAGAAAATTTTGAATTAAGCCAGTTAGCTCTCCACATTTGCAGTAACATTGGAAATTTTCTGGGGAAATTATTCAGAATGAAATGAGTAGCTGATCGCGTCTCTCTCCCTGCTCTCAATCTGCCCAAAGCTACTCTTCCACTTATGAAATTTTTATGAATGAAAAGCAGCAAGACTACCAGCAGCCTCGGTTGTGCCAGCAGCCACCGCCAGACTCAGTGGGACAAGGCGTCGAAACATGCACGGCAGGGGCTGGCTGGAGTCATCTGACCCTCTGTCAGATGCCGGGACATTTTTTGGAAGCTTAAAAGATAAATGTGACTTGATGGCCGTATACGGTTCACCTTCTTATGTAAGTTCATTAATTTCTGAACTCACAGCCCACGGCCCCATTTCAGATCAAAATAGCATATACAATTATAGTTAGTTCAAAATTAAGCTCTCTTGGGAATTCCAGGGGAGAAAATTTTAAATATGGGTATACATTTGAAAATAGTCTATAACAATATAATACCTTAGTTCAACTGAGATATAATTATTGGAATTTACTGCATAATTGCATGCATAATTGTACAACATGAGCAAGTGATCATTTTAGTAATTCTTTACATTGTATGATTGTTCAGAAAGAATAATCTTTGTCACATCAAAATGGGATGTTCTTTATAATCAGGATATTTTCCCCATAAGGTGTAGTCATATAATTTTAGTAAGATGTTACCTAATAATAGCCTGTCATCATATTCATGCCTGATTATATAAAATATATTTCTAATTTTCCAATTATCATAAAGTAAAAGTGACGATGGATTTTAAAACATGTACAGGGGAAAAAAAAACCTTTGAGCAGCTTAGAAATGATTTTCATCAAACATTTGTCAAACATGAACATGACATACATACACCTTCTAAAATGCTGTCACTATGAAGTAAGAGACACAGCCTCTGTAATAGTCCAGGGAAGCAAAGGTAAGTGGAGAAAAGTTCAAAATAATGTGTTTTTACAAACAATTCTGGATCTTTGAACATAACATAGAGAAAAAGAGAAAAAGACAGGTCACAAGGCAACAATACCTTTGATTATCATTGTACTTGTCAATGCTGGTCAAAATCCTCGTTTGTCAACTTTATGGGTTTGTCAACAGGACAAAATCTGCATGCTGCCTCTGTTGGGTATTCTCTCCTGAAACAAATGAAAGTAAACAGGAAAAGGCAAAAATATGAAACGATTGTTAACAAATCGGAATGAGTGCTCTTTGACACAAATTAATACTCAGTGGTGAGTGAAGATGTTGTGTTTAAGAATAGTAATGAACCGGTCCAACCGGAGACGTCATAATCGCTTTTATATAACACGACCTTCTTATTTTTCTGGGGCTAAATCCAGGAGATTATTTTATTTTATTTATTTTATCAGACTCCTTGAAGTCACTTAAGGAAAAACAGGACCAGGCTTCAAGTGTGTGTAACGAGATTGAGGGAACAGGGTTCTCTTGGCAGCTAGAATCAGAACTGTTTTTAGGGCGGTGGATCCGTAGAGGAGACAGGTGGGCACTCAGAAGCTCCAAAAGCCAGGCAGGTGAGTGAGGGTGTGGGGAACTGGGGTGGGGGTGGGGTGACCACAGAGAGCTGGGCACGCTGACCTGCAGCATCTGGAGGGGACAGTCAGTCCTCCGCACCAACCAATTTTGGGAGAAACTTGGCCATTTCTCCCCGTTTTCCCAAGGCAATCCAGGAATCTAGGTATTTATGTAAAGTCTCTCATTTTTTAAACTTTTACTCAAAAATTTTAAAAATACATGTTTTTTAAAAAGCTTCTGCTATAGAACCCCAGTTTGCAGTTTTGAAGAAAGAGAGAAAACCTATGCAGCGTGAGCCCAGGGAGTTTCATTTGGTCCTGGGAAGGGCACAGAAAAAGGAGCGAGGAAACACGGTGTGCTGAGTTCTGCGAGGGGGTGTCCGCCCTTGAGCGCCCGCCTCCAGCAGGCTCTCCGTACCCACCACAGACCCCCTTCTCACTCACCTGCCCGTACCATAGAGAATGGAAATTAATAATTCAGTGTCCCAGCTCCCCCCAAAGACGGCGGCTGCCACCGGGTGCCTGAGCAGTGCCTGCTGTCCTGCATAAAGAGAGAAAAGCTCGCCAGAATGCAGCTCTTGACCGCTTTGCCTTCCCCTTTCTTCCTTCCTGAAATGTGGATGCAAGATGGAGAGGCAGCAGCCCTCCTGTGACCCCGAGGAAAAAAGCTACAAGTTAAGAATGTTGCAGCAGGAAGATGGAAAGCGTCTGGGTCCTTGGTGACACATGGCGGTAGCGTCACTGTCCCCAGTCTGTTTCACTCGAGGCTTCTTGCTCTGTGAGACAAACAAGGGCCCTTTCTTATCCTGGGCTTTTTAGAAAACAGAGCCTGAAGCAAGGGTTAAGTGTTGGCCTTAGTTTGTGAGAATGAAGAAAGAGGCTGTAGGCCACAGCAGGGCGGGAAGGAAGACAAGGTGACAATGCTCTGCCACACGGCCCGCTGCCTCCCAAAGGGACACGCAGGCTGATAGGCAGGGGTGTCTAACTGCACAGGTGGCGTGTCTCTGGGCAGGCTGCGCAAACACACATCTCGGAACAGGGTGTCAGGGCAAGTCGGAAGTGGAGTCTCCCTGCCCGACTCCCTCCATCTCTCACTTCTGATTGGCCCGACTCCCTCCCATCTCTCACTTCTGATTGGCCAATGACTCCCCCACAGGTGTTAACTCCATCTGAGTCCAGGCTGCTTCCTCAGGCCCCTTTGGTAGCTGATCAGGGTGCTCCCCACACCCAGTGATGTGTGTGAGGGTTAAGGGAACCCGAACTCCCGGGGGCACACTGGTCCCTCTGACTTCACACCAGCCGTTGGGGGGATGCCTGGCTCTCCCCAGGTGAGTGAGCAGTGGTCCTGAGGCTGAGCAGAGCTGGTGCGCCCCGCTCCCCCGCAGCCCCAGGTTGGGGGAAGGCTATGACAGAAGCCAAGCCGGAGGGCTATGACAGAAGCCAAGCCGGAGGGCCCAGTGGGGTACACACGGCTGCCTGAGGCACTGCATCTGCTGGGACTGGTATCAATCCAACAGCTTTACTGCACGCCAAATTTTTAGCAAAGTTTAGCAAATCACAAAATGCTTGAACAAATGAGGTTTTGTGGGGAACTGTGTGTATATATTTGTATATGTGTGCAAGAGGTTTTTCATAAAGTTAAATATATTAATTTTAATTTAAAAATGTTCTTTTTGTTTTAAATAATATCATTTTTACTTTATTGATTTTAAAATGTCCTTTATTTAGTGACATGTTGGCGATAATAGGTGGTAAATTGTATTCACATAAGCATGTGTCTCTTGTTAAGTAATTTTTTTTAAACTTTCTCTTTGTAAAACCTTCAAAGTGTTACAGAAAGAGCTCCAGCCCCTGCACATACTCCCAGTGAGGATCAGCCTCCCGAAGGAACCCAAGTTACAAGTTTGGTGTGTAAACTTTTAGTCCTTCCCTGTTTCTGCATACGTGGGTTTTTTTCTTCTGAGTTCTGTTTTCTGTTCCATTTATCTGCTTTTCTAAATCAACAGAAGAAATAAAAAGAAACTAAATAAAACATAAACATGAGAGGAAATGTTTGCAAATCACATATTCAACAAAGGACTTGTATCCAGGTTATATAAAGAACACTCAAAATTCAACAGTGAGAAAATAAACCATCCAATTTAAAAATGGGCAAAAGAGTTGAACAGCTTACCAAAGAGGATGTGGGCATGCAAAGCAAGCATATAAGAAGGGCCTCCGCATACAAGGTATCAGGGAAATGCAAATGGAAGCTATCATGGGATCCCACCACACACTTTGAGAATGGCTCAAATAAACATAAAATAAATACACATATACACACGTGAGTAGGTAAATAAGTCACTATAAGCTGACGATATCCAGTATGACAGGATGCAGAGCAACTGACACGCTCACACACTGCTGATGGGAGTGCCAAATGGCGCCAGCACTCTGGAAAACAGCGTGGTCCCCCTACACACCTGGGCGTACACTTGACAGGTAACCCAGCAGCCCCACCGTGTTTGTCCTAGACAAATTAAAACATATGCTCACCCAAAACCTTATGCTCAAACATTTACAGCAGCTCTACTCACAATTCCCCAAACTGGGGAACAACTCATGGAAAAGCAACAATTCGGGTTGCTTCTGCGCCACGGACTTGGATGTGGAAAAGGAGGCTGAGAGGTTGGGTTATGCACTGAGCAGTCTTACCAGACTTAGGAGGCAAAACTGGAGTCTGGGCCTGCCAAGGTCAGGTCAAGGAGCCTGGCGAACAGCCCCATGCTCTAGGGAGAGACCCCAAAGAAAGATCCAAAGAGCTCAGCCCTAGGAGCCCTCAGGTGGTAACAAAGCTATAACAAGTGGCTCTGCAAGATAAAAAGTCCTGATTTGTAATGTTTGCTAATCTTCATGGTGTAAATGCTCCCAGCGGAGCCAATTTCATGCTCTCAGTGTGACATCACTGAACACGCAGCTGGGAGAAGGTGCCCACCGTCAGTCTAAGGGCCAGTGCTGACGCCTGCACACCCCTTCCCAGAAGTCGGGGTGAGCCTCTCTAATCCACCTCACATATCCAGTTCTGACTCACCAGGATGGCACAGAAAACTCTCAAACCCTAAAATGGGATTAAAGGGATTGTGACTTGCCAGTGAGTCACGGGCCTCACACGTGACTCACACATGTGTGCCACTCCTGGGAAAAAAGAGGCATGCCACAGCTCTCTATTTTCTTCTTAACAACAAACAAAGCGCTGTTCGCCACACGAGCAAAGCTCACCAGGCAGATAAGTAAGCAAGACCACATGCCCAAGAATCGGCACCAACGGTGGACTAAAGAAACAGGCTCAAACAGAGGGATGGGCAGGAAAGGAGCCAGACACCAGGTTACACAGACTGGATGGGTGATCCCACTCAAAAAATGGTCAAAGGGACAAAATGAAATTACAGTGCAGGAGATGCATATGGAGGTTGAAAAGTATAAACAAAATAGGAAGTAAATACAACAAAATTCAGGATTGTGGCTGGTTTTAGGGGTCAAAGGCGTCTGTGACCAGCAAAGGGCAGCCAGGGGTCCTCTATTTCTTTTCCTGAATGACATTGTCTCTGGGGATCAATGCATAGTAACTTGCTAAACTAGAGATGTGTGTTTTATACGTTTTTCTCTTTAGAGTAAATTTCACTGGAAAAAAGTTTAAAATAATACACCATGTCCAAGTTGTCTTTGTCCAAGTAATCCAGAGGCGATTCAACATTTGAAAAATCTATCAGTGTAACTCTCTATAATAATAGATTCATGAGAAAAGGCTCTCAGTTTTTATTTGCCAAACTAAAAGGCGTTGATGAATTAAAACCACATGTGTATGATTGAAAACTAAACTCTTAGGAAACTAAGAATAAAACTTCTTTACTTGATAAAAAGCGTCTACTAGAAATCTAAAGCAATGAAGTACTTAATGGTGAAGTCACAGAAGCATTTTTTATTAGTCAGGAAAGAGGAAAATGTGCTCATACTCACTATCAAGCAGCATTTTACTAGAAGTTTAAGTTGATACCGTGGTAAGAGAAAGGAGTATGGAGAAAACGATTCAGACAGAAGAGAAAAAAGTTGTCACTCTTTGCAGATATACAAGGTGTGATAAAAAATTACAGTGAATGTTTAAATTTTAAAAAATTACTACAGTAAAAGACACATTGCTATTAATCCCTCTCAGAATATTCCCCCTCACTTCAAAGACACTTATGCCGTCATTCTTGCCACTTTCTGAAGCAGTTCTGGAAGTCCTCTTTTGTGAGTGTCTTTAGTGGCGCTGTCGTGGCTGCCTCGATGTCCTGAATCATTTTGACTTTGGGGAAGAGCCAGAAGTCGCACGGTGACAGATCCGGTGAATAAGGTGAATGAGGACACACTGTGATGTTTTTATTGGACAGAAATTACTGTACCAAAAGCAATGTGTGACACAGAGTTTTTCCGTTGTGATCACAAAATACAGTGAATGCTGCTGCCGAATGCCATGCAACGGAAAGGCAGAAATCTTCAATATGGGAAGTGGTGCATCTAACCTTAGTAACAGTGCGTGACAAGTTTCAACTTGTTTGGTGCAGTCAGTCAGGTGTGAGCTACGGTTGAGAGAAGGTGTGTTTTAAAGTGTGCCATAAATTATCCTTCATCAGGACAATGCTCCCTGTCACACATCACTTCTGATATATGGTGATTTCTGTCAAATAAAAACATTACAGTGTGTCCTCATCCACCTTATTCGCTGCATCTGGCACCATGTGACTTCTGGCTCCTCCCCAAAGTCACAATGACTCAGGACATCGAGGCAGCCACGACAGCGCAACTAAAGACCCTCAAGAAAGAGGACTTCCAGCACTGCTTCAGAAAGTGGCAAGAAACGATGGGATAAGTGTTTTCAAAATGAGGGGGAGTATTTTGAGGAGGATTAACAGCAATGTGTCTTTTACTGAAATAATTTTTTATTTAAACGTTCACCATATTGTTTGATCACACCTCCTATGATTACCTACGTAGAAAATCCAAAGATTTAAGCAGTTCTGCCTGGATGCTCACCTCTCAGGCTGCATTTGCACAGAACACAGTATGAACCCGCTTTGCGCATCTGCCACAGGAGCCAATCACATGCGGAGGCCCTGAATAACTAGTCCTGACCAGTGTTAGTAAGGAGTCAGGATCACAGATTCAAACATACAACATTCACCTTAAAAATAAAATAGAAAAGTGCCCTCATTCACAGTATCAACAAAAGCTACAAAATGCCTAAGAACAAATCCAACGGGACATGTGCTTTGTCTGTCTAAAGCGAACTATGAGGCTGCGTGGAAGAATTTTTGTTTAACCTGACCTCAAGAAAATAGAGAAAAATATCACTCATTGATGAGAAGACACCAACTCTTCCCCAAATTAATCTAAAAATTTTCATCATAAGAATTTTCTGGACTTTCTTTTCCCAATATTTATTTGGTTGCAATGTTTAAATTGTATTTTTAATTTTATTGTGGTAAAACTTACTTAGCATAAAATTTACCATTTTAACCACTTTTAAGTGCACAATTTAGTGGTATTAAGTGCATTCATGTTGTTGTGCCACCATCACCACTAACCATCCTCAGAACTTGTCAACACCCCGAAGTGAACCCATGATCAGACGAAAGAATAAACAGAAACGGGAACGTTAGGTCAAATGAGTGTGTGTGTGTGTGTGTGTGTGTGTGTGTGTGTGCGTGCGTTTAAATTGTGGTAAAATACACATAATGTAAAATTTATCATCTAAACCATTTTTCAATGTGCACTAAACACATTCACGTTGTTGTGCAACCATCATCGCCATCCATCCCCAGAACTCTTCCCGTGTTCCCAACCTGACACTCTGTCCCTATTAAACACTCCCCCCAACCCCTCCCCCAGCCCCCGGCACCCACCCTTCCACTTCCTGTCTTTGAACCTGACAACACTAGGTCCCTCACGGAGGTGCAATCAGACAGCTTGTCCTTCTTTGACTGGCTCGTGTCACTCAGCACGATGTCCTCAGGGTCCATCCCTGTGGGAGCAGGTGTCAGCATGGCCCTCCTCTCTAAGGCTGACCAGCACTCTGCTGTGTGGACGGCCACTTGGTTTCTGCATTCCCCTGGTGATGGACAGGTGGGCTGCCTCCACCTTTGGCTGCTGTGAACGGTGCTGCTAAGCAGATACCACCTTGAGATCCTGCTTTCGGTCCCTTGTGTCTCTAGCCGGGAGTGTGACTGCTGGACCATATGGCAACTCTAGGTTTCACATTCTGAGGACTACTTCCATTTTTAAATGCATTGTTAATTTACCACAGTGTGTGAGAGCTAGCGAAAGTATCCATGTACTCTTTTTGTGGTTTAAAAAGAATCGCAGAGCCTGGCGTGGTTTGGGAAAGAAACCCATTTTCAGGTCTGAGTGCGGTAGAATGTAGGGTTTGTAGAACAAACAAAACGTCAGGGGTCTCGCGGCTCTTATCGTAACATCTTCTACGCTTTGTGAAGCTGCCGGTTGCATCTGATGTATGAACGGAACAGTGGGGGAATGGCAGCCAAACGCCACCTCCCCGGTGGCCTGAGGAGCTGGTGGCCTCAGAGCCTGGCCTGGCCTGGCCACGTGGGGCGCCTCCCACAGCGGTTCTGGGGCCAGATGTCGCTCCCAGCACCCCCACTGCGGTAAGCGCACCCATCCACCCTGCTTCCAGCTACACTAGCACTGGAGGAGGGGCGGCCCCAGAGCCTGTGCTCCCCGATGTTGGAGGAGGAAAAAAGACAGCTAGATTGTTCTCCCAATCTGTGTCCGACTCACGATGGAAATGGTTTTGCATTCGTTTTCCATTGAACCCACTGTACCCATCTTGAATCAAGAGTTAAGGGGAATTTTAAAAATTAAATCTGAAAGCACAGGATATGTACAAGAGGGTGAGGATTATGCCTGGGAGTTTTTATCAGTCACAGCTGTTCCATTATGTTTGTTTACTTTCGGGTAGAAATGGTCCTTTGAAATACATGACCAAAATAAACACACTGGCAGCTGTAGTTCGCATGGGTAAGTGAGCAAGCGAAGAGAGCCAGCCTGGGGCCACCGGCTCACAGTCTCAGCATCGATGGCAAAATAAATAATCCTATGCTTTCATCCTGACGATACCCCAGAACAGAAATCTTCTATGAAAAACCCTCCTGGAATCTAGGAATTGTGAAATTCTGTGGAATGTTGCAATTGCAGCAAAAGCCAAAAGCTTTTTTTAAAAAAAATACTGAATATGGAATAAAGTATGAAACAAAGGAGCCACAATGATACAATAATACATTCATGCTGTCAATAATCATTACGTACAAGCATTTACTGAGCACTGACCATGTGCCAGGCGTTGTCCTCTGAGCACCCAGCAATGAAAAGGAAAGTCGAAATTCCTCTCTCCTGGGAAAACCAAAACCAACAAGAAAACCAGTAAGTAATATAATTTCAGGTAATGGTTAATACTATAAAAAGTTTCAATAGCAGTTAATTTCATGTGAATTATTAAACCAAGTTGATCACATAGGTATAGATACATGTTACTGGAATTAGAGCAAAAACTTTGTATTTTTGTAAACCCCAAATCTTCTCTAACCAAAAATCAATAGAAGAAAATAAAAGCAAATGAAGTCCTGAGAGACCGCCGTTTTCCTCACACACATATAAAAACGTGCATTATTTATGAATTCACAATATTTCGCTTCCTCTCCATAATGTTTTCTAGAATATTAGGAAGCTTTCAGACATGGAAATTTTTTATTTCAAGGAGAAAATGCCAAAGTTTTCTTTTGGAAAAGTTGGCATTTGTGTCTCAACCTGAGATCATGAAATTACGGTTTCTGACAGTGTTTCCCTTTTTATTGTCATTGAAGCCACTCTGTGAATAAGCAACTACTTATAAACATATGTTGGGTGAAAATACCCGTTTCTACGATATGGGGGCGGTCGGTGGCACAGCTGTCCTCTGAGGTAAGGGCTCAGGGGAGAAGAGATTTCTGGTGGCTTCTCACGTGGCACCACACACCTCAGCGGGGAGGAATGAAAACACCAGACAGCTACACGGAGAGAGGGGGTGCGGGGACTTCCCGTGAAGAGTTTGCCCCGACGCCGATTCTGAATGTGCTGCAAGAGGACAGACTGGAGGCAGCACTCTGACCACGAGACAGAAGGACAAACTGGGTACAAATCAAAGAGTTGTGTTCTTAGAGTGACCGAGGACAAAGGTGAGCACAGGCAGCTGCAAGTGCTGCTCAGCGCTGCTGTCTACCCATCATGTCAGAGGACTGTCACCAACAGACATACCTAAGCACGAAGGGCACTCTCCCTAAAAGCCACTCTTCTGCGCAGAGCCTCACCTCTCAGAGACGCTGAGCCTGGGTCCTCGGAGCCTCCGGCTGAGACACAGCCTTGTCCATCGACAATGTTTACACCAGACGTTTCTTAGACTCATTAAACATGTGACCAAAGGCAGGCAGCCTTTCTAGACCACAGACAGTTACTTAGTGTCCACCACGGTCCCGGTACCTCTGAAAATACGTGAACAAATTTAAGTTATACTTTCTATCACTTAGGATTGCCTCATGCTTTAGGCTGCAAGTAACGAAAGTCCAACCTCAGACGCTTAAACCCACTGGGGTTTATCTTTCCCACATACAAGACGTCTGCAGGTGGACAGCCCAGGCTGCCAGCATTCCGCCCTGGGGCCCTCCGGGAACGCTGGCTCCTCCTCAGTTTCTGCTCCAGGGTCCTTCCTGCTCGTTGCCTCCTGGTTGCAGTAGGCTGCTGCTCCTCCGCCATCGCATCCATGTTCAAGTTAAAAAAAAAATAGGGAAGAAGGAAGGACAAAGGCGGTCTGGCGTCCAAGCCTGCCTGTCTTTATCCAGAAGGCAAGGGCATCGGTCTCCGGCCCGACCGGCGTGCCTGACAGCTCCTTGTCGGCATGAGGACTCCGGCTGCCCTCAGCCCAGGTGCTGGCCAAGAGACACGAGCCCCCATGGTGGTTGGCTCCGTCAGGATGGGGGCTCAGCCTACCCCCGAGCCCTGGACGTCAGCCCTCATGGTCCCATCGACTGCACGGAATGCTTTACCCACTGAATCAACGCTGAGTCATGGCTCTGAAGGAGACAGAACAACTCTCGTGCACAGTGTGTAAATTGTGTGGAAAGCTCACCAGCTTTAAGGTAGAAAACCTGTCGGCCAGGATTCACAGGCAGGGAAGTGTAGGTGCTGGGAGAGGGAGGGCGGAGGCAGAACGCGGCGCTCGGCTGGGGCTGCCCCGTGTGACCAGGGGAAGGCTCCTCGGGACAGGAAGGAAGTGGAAAGACAGGGAGGACCAGGTGACCGGCGCGCTTTTAAGCCCTCTGGGTGGCCTGGTCCTCCCACTGCTGATGTGAGATGCTCTTCAGCGAAAAGCTGGATGCCTGACTGGCAAAGGGACTCCCCGGCCTCACAGCTAAAGTGCGGGGGCTGTGGCTGGGCGTCTGAGTGCCGTGCTCCCAAAAGCAGAAAGAGGCAGTGCTGGAGGAGGGGCGCTGGCCTCCACGGGGCCTCTCCCACCGCACCCGGGACCTTCTGCAAAAGACTCAGCTCACAAAGCGAACCACTGGAAACCGGTGAAGGGATGGGACGTGAACCTAGAGCTTCGCGAATGGAAGAGGGCCAGTGATGAAGTGCCAGGCTGGTTCTGGATTGAAAATCGTGGGATCAGAGTTTCCGTCCGGTTTGACCAGCTCTGTGCAGGACAGGCCTCTGGACCTCGGGGCTGTGCCCGGCAGGACTACGCAGGGACAGAGTGAGCAGCTTGTGGACACGTGGGGTCTTGCTAAGAAATGACTGAGAAAGAGCACAGCGGGGGTGCGGCTGCCCCAGGAGGGGCTAGGCTCCCCCAACACGCAAGTCAGGGTGGAATTCCCAGAGGCTGGTCTTTTCTACTTGGTCCGCCGCCATGAACCTCTCTGCCTCTGAGCCTGCAGTTCTCCGCTTCCCAAGCACCTTGGAATCTGAAGTAAAAAGATGAAGTGTTGCCAGCACAGGACTGGGTGGGCTCAGAAGCTGGAAGCCAGTGGGCCCAGGAAGCAAGAGCCCACCCAGGGCCCGGGCCGCTGAAGGGCTGAGCCGGGACAGTGCCTGGCTGTCTGTCAGCGGGCTGTGAGGACGAGCGAGACCTTCCATGCCCTGACTTCAGTGACTCAGCAAAACCATCCCTTCTAGGGGCCAGTCTCAGCTACGTCTACGTGAGGCCAGTGATCCATGCACGGTGTGTGACATCCAGCTGACCCTGGTGGGCTCAGGGTCCCGGGGCCTGGCACCAAGACTCCATTTAACACGGGACATGTGCACGTGGCCCCGTGCTCCAGGTGACCCTGTGTGAGTCAGAGTGCTGCCGGTCATGGCTGCCACAGCTTCCTCTCCCTTTCTCCCTGGTCCACCCCTGAAAGGGCCACTTCGGCTTGCATTCACAAGCAATAATGGGCCATCAACCCCCTCGTGAATCTGTTTGGAGAATAAAAGAAGTAAAAAAACCCTCGAGGTTCCCTCTGGCAGCTGGGAGCATTGTCTTTCCTCCTGCCCCTGTGTTTCCAGAGCGTTCCAGCCTGCTTTGTGCTCTGCAGGGAGGAATTGTCATCAAGGGGACACGTGCTTCTAGGGCAACAGACAAAACACAGCCTTTCAGGGGAAAATCGAGGAGTTCGAGGCAAAATGCAGCTCTTCAGAGGCTCCACCATAAAGACCTACAAACTGAACAAAAGGTAACTATTTCACTCAGCCTGTGGAAGCCTGTGAAATTTATTTTTTGCACGCTTTTACAGCCCGTGGCCTTCCCATTCAATCTTGAATAATAGCCCTGAATTGAGCTGTAAAAGCTTCCGAAGTTTGAAGCCTTTTGACAAGTTAATTTAGCAGTATGGTAAAAAGTTTTTCCCCAAGATAGAATAAAGCCATCATATCATGAGTGTAGCAGTCACCCAGAGGAAAGAAAGCACCATTAGGATTAGAAATGCAGTGCTTTATGGAGATATTTGTGGTTTCGTGTAATCTACCATCAATATTTCAGGAGAAAGATTCCACTCGTCTGTCAGTTGGAAGTCAATATCTCCACTTAAAACCGACACCCAGGGGCCAGATCACATATATCTTTTATTGGAAAAATAACATTCTCTGTGCAGTTTGTTTGCTGCAGTTCTTTAGATGCTAATTGTGTGTGTGTGTGTGTGTGTGTGTGTTACAAAGAAGTCCATTTTTTTTCTAGGAAAAACAAAAAAAAAAGAAAGAAGTGTATTTTCTTTGCTTTCCCCACCCCTCTCCCACAGCCCCCACCCACACTTGCCCCAGCTGCTGGAAGCTGCTCTTCCTTGGTTTTGAGCTCAGCCCTTTAGGAAAGCCAGTTGAGAGTGGGCTTTTTGTTTGTTTGACTGGTTGGTTGTTGGTGTTTGCTTTTGGAATTTAAGTCGGTAACTCAGAGTGCCTGGCTCTGGTTGCTTCTCCGTTTCACGATATGAAGACAGGAAAGGAGAGAGAACTGTGAGCCCCACCCCTGCGAGCTCAGCGGTTGTTGCTGAGAGCCTTCAGAGAAGGGTAATCGTCACCTGTCGTTAGGATGAATGGTACAGATCCGGCTTTGTCATGATGGAGGAAAAAGCCAAGAAAAATTAATTAGATTTAACAAAGAAATGCTTCAGATGCCATTTGGTCCTGTGCCCTGAATATAAATCTCCAAATGTTTCTCACTTGAATATTTTAGTGGGAAAAATAAAACTAAAATAAAAAAACAGATGCCTTATTATTGTGTTTACGTAGTGACTGTGTGGGTGGCTTCGAAGCACTCCTTGGTAGCCAGGCAGGTTGGGCAGGGGCCAGGGGTCCATCCCCTGCTGCGTCTGGCCGGAGCTCGTCCTGTGGAGCGGCAAACAGGCTCCACGTTGTGCCTAAGCAGAAGGCAGAACTTTCTAGATGACTCTTTCCATGGTGTATGGAGCAGAGGGTGATTTCTCCCCTTGTTGAAGGAAAAACCTGTTTAATTATTCCTATCTACTAGAGCATTTTAGGAAGAAAATGCACAATGGGTTGGAGTTGAAGAAAGATAAATAACAAAATTTATGGTGCTGATACAAAAAAAGAAACACAGAAAACAGAGGATGCTTTGAATCAGATAGACCTGCGTGCGGACTAATGGCCGATGATGTTGAACAATGATGTCAAATTTCTTAATATATTCCTTTGTGGTTTGTGCTTTTCATGTTCTGTGTAAGAAACCTTTATAAGAAGTCCTTCCTTGGATCATAAAAATGTCCGTCCCATGTTTACTTCTAAAACTTTAAAGTTTTGCTTTCGATAGACTTTTTTTTCCGCCAAGTTTATGAGCTTGGTGTGAGATAGGAACTGTATTTTATTTATTTCAATATGGTTAACCAATTGTCCAGGCATCAATTATTTAGCTCTGTAATGCAATCGCTGTCATAGATCAAGTTTCCATATAAATGTGTGGCTGTCTGGACTCTACTCAGTTACACTGCTCTGTGCTCAAGCCAACACCACTGGTCGAATTCCTAAAGCTTACAAGAGACCTTGACATCTGGTAAACCCACCTTCCCCACAACTATGCAGTTATCAAAATCGCCTTGCCTATTCAGGGCTCTGCTAGTCAACAGTTTTCACAAGTAACTCTCCAAAAATGGCATTGAAATGATAGAATACATTGGCGAAAATAGCCATGTTTACAACTTTGAGTCTTTCCATCCATGGATATGGTATCCATTTAATTGAATCCAAGGTGCCATTGAGTAAAAGATGCACCGTTATTTTATGTGCAATGAAGAAAACGTGCTGCCAACTGATCTTATGAGCTGTGACCCAAAGCTAAGGCACCGTTAATTTTAAGGCACATCTGATTTCTGAGATGTTAAAACTGTAGGGGGGGAAATGCATGTTTCAGAACTGATGAAATTTGGTGTATGTCTCCAGTTGTTTGGGTCCTTTTAAAATAACTTTCGATAAAGTTTCATAATTGTCTCCATAGATATACTATTTTTGTTAGATCTAGCTCTAGGTATCAGGAGGTCTTTGCATTATAGATGGTGTCTTCTTTACAATCCTGAGTGTTTCTGTCATACGAACGTGATGCAATTTGATATGTGGATCTTATAATCACCTATCTTACCAGCTGTCCCATTAGTTCCAGTAGTTTCCATATAGATGTTTTCGGAGTTAACTTTCGTAACTGATTCCTAACTCAATCACACTTTGGTAAAAGAAGGTGGTCTCATGGTACTGGTCTTTGGGACATGCTGAGATTTGCTCTGTGATCTTGTGTGTGGCCATGGCCAGTCTTTGTAAATATTCTATATATGCCTGAAAGAGTGTGTTTCTAATTTACAAGGGCAGAATTATTTTGATGTGTGAACATTAGTATAAAGTTGTTAATGTTATTATTCAAATCTTGTACACCAGTTGTGGAAAGACTAGCGTTCTCCACTATTATGGGTTTATCAATTTCTCCTGGGAGCTTTAAAAAGTTTGCTTTATATTGTTTTGAGACTAAATGACATGATGCTGAAAAGTTGGAACTGACACAGCTTCCTGATGAATTATTCCTCTTGCCTTTATGTAGTGGACACCTTTGTCTCAATGCATCCCTTTGTTAGAGCCGATTTCGACCGATATTAAAATCACAGGGACTTCTTTTGATTGGCGTTGGCACAGAACATCATTTTTTGTTTGCCTCTGCAGACGATCAACGTTTCAATATTCTCCTGTTTAGGGCTATCGCTTGTAAACAGTAAGAAAATGGATTGTTTTTAAACCCAATCCGATCATCTGTCTTTAACTGGAAAATTTAGTGTTTCCGTTCGTTGTGTTAACTGACATAGTTGGACTTAGTTCTCTGTACCAGCCTGCTTTCTGCTGAACCTGCTCTTTCCATGCTCTCTTGTTCTCCTTCCCTCACGTCTACGAGTCTGATAGATTTTATGCCCTCTTTTCTACTCCCCCCCACCACTTCACCACTTTAAAGTTGTATGCTTGGTTTCACATCTTTCAGTGTTTCTTAAAAATTTGTAACAAGCACTTTTGCTTAACAGAATGTAAAGGTAATATTCCCAAGAGCTTAAAATGCTTAATTTCCAACATCTCCAATCATCGCATTTGATATCACTGTTTGCTATATGCGTGCTCAGGTCGCTTGCACATGTACGACTTCTCTGCTCAGCATTTTCTTGCAGCTGGCTGACTGTCTCGGGCAGGGCAGGGGGCAGGGGGCAGGCAGCAGGTTGAGGGACCTCCACTTGGCCTTTCCCACCAGGCAGCCGACTCCACGGGTAAGGGAAGCTGGAAGGGCTCTGCTGTCTGCTACCTCCGTCCATGCTGAGCTTACACTCGTGTCCACGTATCGAAACAATTCTGCACCCCTAAATTAGAAATACACTCTTTTCAGGCATATATAGAGCATTTACAAACACTGGCTGTGGCCACATACTAGGCCACAAAACAAATCTTTCCGTGTGCTATGACTCGATACCACCCATCCTCAGGGACTGGGGATGAGCCCAGCCTGGGTCTGCGAACCCTTTAAATCCACAGTGAGACAGACCTGGTGTGGTAGGAAGAATTCCTATGTGACCCCAAGTTTCAGAGCCATTTAAATTCTTTCTGGCATGCCCACCCCTCAGAAACACCTAACTCCCTGAGCCAAGGCAGGTCTGACACTGCCCCTGGGCCACTGGTGGCCGCTGTCTCCACATTTCCAGGGCACATTCTGGCATCCTATCAGCTCTGGCTCCTGGTGTACCTGCCAGGTCAACCCTGCTCCCTGTCCAGCTCCTGCACTCCTCTCCCTGGTCAGCACCCTCAAGGTCTCCAGTTCCTGTCCGTACATTAGTCACCTCCTGGGGCGATATGTTCAGTGCCCTTTGCCCCCTGTAGCCAGAGCAGTAAGCTGCCCACCAGACCCACACATGGAGGTGACCTTGGTCCTGGAAGCAAGGAGGGAAGGTCCTGAGCTAGGCAAGCATCACTTTGTGAGGCATCCTCTCTGCTGGGGCTTCACGGGACCCTCATCTGCGTGGGAAAGGCTACTTCTGCGGGCCCCCAGCACCTAGGAGGAAGCAGAACCCCAGGGTTCTCAGCCCCTGTCAGTGTGCAGGGTCCCACACCTTCCCCACCAGCAACAGAAACTTCTGGGGCACGAAGTCAGCCTCCGCTGTCACTCTGCACCCTGGCACCCCACGTTCAGGCCTGACTTTCTGCACTGTTTGCCCTCCACGGGCACAAGCAGAGGGCGACTCACAGCGCTGCCTCCTGCATCAAACCTGGAGGCGGCCACTGGCTGGCGCACCTGCTGTCTTTTCCTAGGGCTTCTGTTGCAGCCAGTGACCATGAAATCCACTCCTCCATCCTCCTGAGTGCCCTTCTCAGCGCCTTCCATGGCCAGGGCTCGGCACTGCATCACTCGCAGCCCCGTCTCCTCCCTGCACGCCATCCATGCCTTCTCATGCGAGCCTTAGTGGTGGTGATGCCAGGGCACACGAGGGTTATCACCACCCCATGTCCCTGTAGCAATGGGACCCCATCCTGAAGGTCAGCTTCGTAGGACCCATTCTGGTATCCGCCTGTGCCTACGACCCCAGGACATGGGTTAGGGGAATGGGGGTGTGAGGGAAGGAAGGACGCCAGCACAGGGTGCTCTAGTGCACAGCTCACTGCTTCGGGCAACTGGGGTGACCCTGATGGGACCTCTGGAAAATGACCAGAGCGCTCCTCAAAGCATCCCACCTGCGGGGAGAGGAACCTGGTGTCATTAGAAGGCTCCCTGTCAGAAGCCCTGGGCCCTGGTGCTCCGAGCAATGGGCGTCCTGGGATTCGGACCCGGCACCCAAGGCGTCTGCTGCCTGGTCTAGCGTCCCAGGCGTCTCTGTGCTTAGTTCTGTTGTGAGTCTCTCAGTGGTATATTCTCTCAGCCTTTGTCTAGAAAAGGTCATGGTTTTACCTTTATCGTGGAATGAAGGTTTAGCTGGCACAGAATTCTAAGCTAACCAATATTTTTTCTTAGCACTTTGAAAATGTGACTTTGGCTTCTATTTAGCCATCGAGAATTCTGCAATCAGTCCAGCGATCTTTCCTTAGCAGGCAAACTGTCATTTCTTCTGGGCCACCGTCAGGAAAGCGTCTTTCCTGCCGCCATTACCCAACCCCACCGCTCTACGAGTATGAGTATGTCCAGCGTGAATTCCTGTGTTCTTCCCTCGGGACTCGCAGGCTTCCTGAATCTGAGGTCCTTCCTTGGATGGTTCTAGGAGCCTCCCAGCCCTTACCTTGCCCTCCTCCATCCTCTCCTCCTGTAACCCTCCTCGCCGACCAGGTTCCCTAGAAGGAGAGTCTGACCTGGGGATCCTCGTGCGCTCAGCTTTGCATCCGTCTCCTTTTCTCCCTGGTCTGCGTTTGGACCTTTCCCTCAGGCCCACCTTCCAGGTGGCTAATAATGTTTTCTGTTGTTTCTAATACACATTTTTATCTTCCCCACTGAATTTTTAATTTTTATGACTGCATTCTTCATGTCTAGAGGTTTTAAGTGGTTCTTTTAAAAATCCATCTTTTCTTTTTCCTAGTGTTTTATTCTTTTGAGACATTCACATCTTCCCTAACTTGCTCAGGAATTTCTAACATGTGTATGTTAAACTCTTTTATCTCAGTTTCTTGGGTAAAGAGAAGGAGCCCCTCCTGACTCTTGCCCACAGTGAATGGTTTCCTTTGGGTTTTATAATTGCAGGTTGTAAACCCATTCTGAGTGAGGCTTGATCTAGGGGTCAAGGGTATTTTCCCCCCTCCCCCAGATGCCCCTTGAATATTCCATGCCTGGACTGCCTTCAGTGCGATTTTTCTTGGCCTGAGTGTTCCCAGATCCTGCAGAGATTCAAACCCAAGTGATCACAGCCCTGTGATGGGATCTCAGGGCAGCCTTTGTCCCCGCAGAGAGCCAAGGTGGAGAGTGGGCAGATTTCTGTCCGTCTCCTCATGAAAGATGCACGGGTGAGCACCGCAGCTGCGTGCAGGAGTCTCAGTCCCACTCGCCAGTGGGCGGGAAACCCCAAGGCCTGGGTTGGAGAGACCTGCATGGCTTTCTCCGAACTAAGACATCAGCGTGGGAGGTTTCTAATCTTCACTTCCTCCTTCATTTTTGGCCTCTGGGGATTTTCCTGAATTTCTTGTGTGCTTAGCTCTGTGTTTTTAAATATGCTATCTTTTAGGCAGCATTCCTAGGTCTTGTGTAATAAGAATTTTTTCAGGTGAACCCGTCGGCCACCTTGCCTTGCTCTTTCCTTACCGCTGACGACTTAAGCTGCGAGGTCACGTCCTTCCACCACCTCCCACGCCTCCATTTCTTTCAGTCCCTGAAACGGAGCCTGCCTGCCGGAGCTCCTCATTGAAACCCCAGGCCCTCCATCTGTCCCCCATTCCTGACCCAGCCTGGACCCCACGGTGAGCCACGCCCCCCACGGAGGCAGCACCCTCAGGATCTCCATTCTGTGGACGGAAAAGAGGCCACAGGTGAACACTGACAAGCTCAGGAGCCTGAAGATAAGCAGGTAGGATGGCGGGAACATAGAACTTCCTAACTAAGGTGGGCCATGGCGGGAAGTCACACCTTTAGTCTGTGGCTTCCTTGACAAAGGTCAACCTTTACCTTAAGTGAGCCTGTCTATTATTGTCTTTTGGCTTCTAGGATAACATGCCCTTGGAATGTCAGTAATCTCTTTTTCCTACCAGAGCAGGAAGCTATAGAATCCCTCATTATTATGCTTGTCTTCTGATTAGCATCTCTGTGTGCTGTAAAAAGCAAACTGTTAGCTCTCCTGCACCCACCTGTGTAAAAGAAGTCCCTGTCTCTCCAATTTACTTTTATCCAATCCCACAGGTTTCTCCGCTTTGCTTCCTCCCACCCCCTTATCTACCACCAATGGATTTCATGTAACGATCCTCCTTTGATTCTGTATAAAATAAGCTGCAAACCGCCATTTTGCAGAGCATTTTCTCAATCCGCTGAGATTTTGCCGTCTGGCAATTGTCGTCATTTTGACTCAAATAAACTCTCGCTAAGCTTTCTCTTAGGCTGGATGTTTTTTCACTGACAATTTCTTTGTCCTTCATCCCAGACCCCAACCTCGCATCCATCTAGCCATCTGAATCTCTGCACATAGGCTTCTGAGCGCTACCAGAAAAAACGGCCTTGGTGCCATTACGCACATACCTCCTCTGACTCCGGCGGGCCCTGGGCACCACTCGGCAGCCCCTCCCATAGCCGTCCTCAGCCCCCTTTCTAAGCCCCCACCGGAGCGGTGTCCAGCCCGCCTGGCACAACAGGCACATGGGGCCCAGCTGGTGTTACTGTTACAGGGCTGCCTGGGCTCCTTCTCAGCCATGACCATCTCTATTACAATACAGGTGCCCTCGCAGCCAACTGCACCTGGAAACACTTCTCTCTCTACGCACGCACCCACCCTCGCCTCTCTCCCCGCTGAGTCTCCTCCTGGTCCAGAGTTCTGCCTGGGCTCGTCAGTACCTCCCTTACACCTGAGTGAGATGGGCCCCGCTGGGCTCGTGCTGAGGACCCTCTCTGGCCCTCATCTGACAGGTGGTGCCTATCTGGGTCCTCGCTCCCTGTTCCAGGTACCTGGGGCCAGGATTCCCTGTCTGAATGGCCAGAACCCATTTCCTGCACCCCTGTAGGGGTGAGCGGAGGCCATGTGAGCAGGTGAGGGGAGAGCTTGGACCAGTAGGCTGGGGTGTCCACACATATGGAAGTAAGTGCCTGCAGGTGTGTGATGGGGCAGAGGTAGGATGGGAAGGGGACACACCAGGGCAGAGCTCCACTCGGGCATGGAGCCCCAGGAGGAACGCTAGACTCTAGACCAGCGGTTCTCAACCTGGGGGGCGCGGCCCCTTTGGGGGTCGAACGACCCTTTCACAGGGGTCGCCTAAGACCATCGGAAAACAAGAAGATATTTACATTACGATTCATAACAGTAGCAAAA
>NW_017731367.1:6895334-6901933 GCF_001890085.2 Hipposideros armiger | reverse complement strand
GTTAAGCGTGAACACATTTAACCAAATTTGAGCTTTAAGATCTCGTTTTTCTGAGCAGTGGTCACCATTTTTTGGTTGTGAGGCATCCTGAGAGATTTTCGAGTATCCTGCAAGGTATAAGGTTTTATGGAAGCAAATGAATTATACAACCCTTTTAATTTAAAATGTTGAATGCATACAGCATTTTTATTCAAGTGTGTTATAAACAAAACAATTATAAAGTGCTGCAATTCGAATACGAGCGTCTTCCACTCTCCACGAGCTCCAACACTCCAACACTGCTATTATCACGTAGGGTCGGAACACTCGCAGGGGGCCGACAGCACAGTTCCGTGTCTGGAGCACGCTGTGGAATCACAAGCTCGGGAACTCCGGTGCACTGGCGCACGCTCGCTGTCGAGGTGCTTTTCCTCCCTTGGTGGACACACGGGATTCCTAAGAACACCAGGTGCACTGAGGCGGAGAAGCCGCATCGCACTCCCGTGCAAAGGAAGAGACCGGCGTGGGCGTCGGGCAGCACGCCCGCGCCCAGGGCGGACAGACCACGGAGCCTCACTGAGCCTTAAAATGCTGGGCATTGGGGCAGACGGGCCGGTCGTGACCCCCGAGCAGCACAGATGCGGCTGCGACTACCCGGCGAGACCCTCGTCTCCATCACCCCGAGCCTGGACTCGCGATCGCAGTGCCCACCCAGCTGGCATCTCGCGCGGCAGAGCCCTCCTGCTCGCGCAGGCGCGGTTGGTCCGCTCCTCGGCCGCCGGGAAGGCCCACCCGCCTGCGCCCGGCCCTCCGCAGGCCGCGTTCCCGCCGCGGGGCAGGGCGGGGCCCGCCGCGCCTGCGCACTACCCTTTCGCACCGCCCCTGCGAATCTGGGCGCACTCAGCGACACATGACCGCTGCCAGTATCCAAGATGGAGGCCACAGCCAGGCCAGGCAGGTTCCCCTCCTCAACCTCAGCCCCGGCGTGCGCCTGCTACGCGCGTAGGCACGCGGTCCTGACCGCTGGGCCGGCGCAGGGCAGCTCTTTGGCACTGCCAAGTAGGGCTGGCCAAGGCCAGGGTCCGTTTACAGTCACTACCCACCCCAGCTCCCTGCTCTTTCTCAACCGCGAAGCGCCCAGTGGCTGGCGCCTGGAGCGTCCTTTGGTCGCCCCGCCCCCTGGGATTGGCAGCTTCGGCAGCCAATGGGGTCCAGGACGTATGCAGGAAGGCGGGCAGAGGTAGAACATCTCTGCCGTTCGTAGGGCGTCTGGCCTGGCGGTTGGCCGCCGTGGGACGAGGGGCGGGAGCAGACGGGGCTGTACCTCGGATCCCAGCGGACCAATGGAAGGACGGCCGGGAGCCCAGGGAGGGCGGGCGGAGGGCGGGGCCGAGCCGTAATTGACGAGCTCTTCATTAGAAACCGGGCAGGAGGGAGGGGGCCCGAGAGGGGAGGTGATGCAAGGTTGCCGCGGCCAATGGCTGCAGAGCTACCGGCGAGGGGGCGGGGCCGAGGCGGCTGACGGGCGTCGAAGGTGGCCTATTAGCGCTCGGCTCGGTGCTGGCGGGGGGAGCAGCATCATGGTTCAACGTGGGTCAATTTTTTGTGAATGAGGAGGGGAGGTTGTGGGGCNATCCTTTTGTTCTTCAGTCTAGTTGTGGAGGATGTTGCTTCACTGGCCCAAGTTGGCACCATCATTGCGCTCTTCCCAGGCGAGGCAGATCAGTCGCCAGCTTCTGGATGGCCGTTCACTGCGGCTGCTGGCTACACACGGTAGCCCATGACAACCCACTGCAGCAGGGACTGCAGACAACTCTGTCGCCGGCGACTCACAGCAGCCCAGCTCCAGGTTGAGCTGTTCAGCTTCTTAGCTGTGGAGGGCAGTGTCACTGGCCCTCATATGCGGGATCTGAACTGGGGCCCTCTGGCGTCCCAAGCAGCTCTTAACCATCAGGCCACTCGGCTGGCCCCGTTTGTCCTCTTGATTTGTTCTTTTGAAGTTTGTAGACAGGTATGAGCCTCCATTGGCCTCTGGCTTTGGGCCCTATATGTTAGGGCTGTTCTGGTGCCGTCCATCCCGTCCTCCACGTTGCCCTGGAGGCCCACCCCTGGCTCCTCCTCTCCACCTACCTGCGGAGCCTCCTGCCTGAGAGAGAATGAATTCCTCCCCCTGGGCCTTCCCATCAGCCCCCTGATGCCTCCTCTTCACCTCAGGCATCCAGCTGGTGAGTGAGCATCATCCACACGCAGACACCTTTACGCCTGCCAGGCGCTGCAGGCAGGTTCTCTGGGACGCAGGTGAGCCTGGGCCTCGTGCAGCCTGAGTGCAGGGCCTGCCTCCCCATGGGCCCTCCAACCCAGCCGCAGGCTCCAAAGGGGCTCCCAGCTCCGGTGGGTCTCCCCTGGCCCAACAACTTCTCTGATGCTCAGAATGGGCCTTCCATGGGACTCACTGGGAACTCACGCTGGCCGGGCCAGGAGGTGTAGGGACTTCTCCCCTTGGGGGTAACCCTGGACCACTGGGGGAAGGGAGCTGTGGGTAAATGCCCCCCTCCTTTGGCCAGGTGGGTAACACAGCCTGGTCCCTGCCCCTGGGATCACACTCCCCAGCAGCTGCTGGCACTTAAGCCCAGTGCTAGGCTCTGTTTTGGGGGACCTAGGCTGAGATACTTTAAATTCCTCAAAACACAATCGTGTTTAAACTTATCTTCTCACCCCCCATTCAGTCAACTTGCTACTTCTCTGAAATGCCCGTGGGCTCCTGGGAGAACTCTTTCCTGGTCCCTGGTTTTCTACCCCAAAAATCTGCCTTTTGGGATATTGCTTTTAAGCTGGTTATTAGGAAACAAAGACTCAGAAAGCACCTTTGACCCTTCCCCCTTTACCTGCCTAAAAAAATTGAGACAGAAAAGGCTGCTTAAAGGAAAAAGCTGTCACCTCAGCATGTAGGAATCAAGACGGAGGATCGGCTGGTGTCTGTGCTGGGCTCCCCTCTGCCCCCGTGGTTTCTGGGTGGCCTGGCAAGAATTTGTCTGTCACCCGTTTGCTCTTTCTCAGGTACCTGTGGGTTGCCTGCTTTCCCTCTGAAACCCCAGACCCCTCCCTCCGTCCCCTCAGTCCAGCTCCTCTCATGGCACCCCCAGGGGCAGGTCCCTAATACAGTCTCTTCTGATTATCTGTCTCATGTTAATTTGATGATTAGCCCAGCCAGAAGAACTTAGAAAGGTGGGAGGAAATGGTTTTTAGACCTCCTCCCCCACACCTCACCATTTTACCTTAAAAAACATAACAAATGAAAACAACACACCAGCTGGCATTGCCCTCTTTGGTAGCTTTCGATTGGGTGAGTCAAGGTCAGCTCCGCCTAATCAATGACAACGTGGGTGGGAGTGCCGCTGACCTTCCCCACCAGCCATTCTGAGGGGGGCAGCTCAGGACCCAGGCTCACTCCTGATTTCAGTCGCCTGGCGGGGCATCCTGGTCTGCAGTGGGTTTTAGGGGACAGCCAAGGGGGCCAAGGTGCCCCAGGATGGAGGCCTCAGGGCTGGAGATGAGCCGTCCCCGCCCCTCCCCTCCTCCTCAATCCCTCTCAAGCCTGGCAGCTTCTCTCCCCACCCGTCCTGCAGTCCTGCTCTTCACTGGTCTGAAATTCACCTCCTTTTGGAGAATTTTATACACATATGTATGTATATATACACATACATATTATACACATATCATATATATGTATATACAAAAGTCACGCATGTTCACGGGGGGATTTAGACGGCTGGGATGAGCACAAGACAACCATCATCTGTCATCTGCATACTCCAAAGAAAGCACTGGAACAATTTGATGGATACCTTCCTGTCTTTTCTGTGTCTATAAACGTTTTCGTTTATAAAAAACTGTACCATATTGTAATGATGTTCACTTAATGAAATTCACTTAATGTGAATTTCTTTCCATGATAGCGACTCCCTTATTTTTGGAAATTGGATCGATAAATAGGGAGAGAGATAGGTATAGATATCTATATACCTATATTTACACACATTCCATCATTGTTGCTACAAATCTTTTAGCTAAATCTTTATCAACATCCATATTTGTTTCCTTAGAATGAAGTTCTAGAAGTGAAATGACCGATGAAAGAATATGCAAAAGTTTAAGGTTTTATTTATGTGTCTAGTTGAGTAACTGTCTAAAAGTTTCTACCAGTTGACTCTTACTTCTCATTTGTTTTTATCAAATAGATAAAGCCTTGTGTTTCTCTTATTATTAGGGAGTGGCATGTTTTGTCATGTTTGCTGGGCATTTCTTTGTGTCTGCTGTTCATGTCTCTGCCCGTCTTCTTTCTGGAATGTTCATCTTCCTCTCCGCTTTGAAAGCTCTCTTCCTGGTGAAGGAAGTTAAGCCTTTATGAAACAGGATGCAAATGCTTCCCCCAGTCCTTTGTCTTAAACTTATTTGTGTTTTTGATGCACAAAGAGGTTCCACCACTCCCCCAAATTGGGGCAGCTACGGTCTCCAACTTTTTTTTTCTTTTGAGGTAAAACCTCCCTGTGAAAGGCACAGCTCTTGAATTCAATGAGTTTTGGTAAGCTGGTAAGCGTTTACCCGTGCGATCTCCACCCCAATCAAGACAGATAGCATCTCCATCCCTCAGGAAGTTCTCTTATGCCTATTTAGCAATCAATCCTCCGCCTGCCCCACCCTCAGAGGGAAACAGGCTTCTGGGTTCCAGCCTCATAGATTCTTTAGGCTGGTTCCTGAATTTCAGTGACAGAGTCACAAGGTATACAGTCTTTTGTGTTGGACTTCTTTCATGATGTTAGTTTCAATGTTGTTAGTACATCTGAAAGTTATTGGGGGTTTTTGTATATTTTTTAATTGGCTACCTTGCTGAACTTCTAATTCTAGATTTTTGTAAAATATTTTTTTAGTTTTTGGGGCTTTTTCTGATCAAAGGATTTGTTTCTTTCTGTTAACACCCATATTCATTTTCTTTTGGAAACACAACCCTTTGAGCTTGGAACTCCATAAAACGCCTTCCTATGAAGCCCCAGGTGGGTATTACCTGTGTGTGGGCTGTCACTCCTCCTCCCGGGTCATTGTCAGCCCCAGTGTTAGAGACCTTCCTTTTACTGGGCAGGATTCTATTGTATTGGTCGTTCCTTATTGGCTGTGAACTGGTGGCCGTCAGCCAGTTGGCCCCTCAGGGACCTAAAGACAGACACAGCTGTCCAGGTTTCTCTTCCAGAAAAGGTGAGTGGGGTTCCTCTGCCCACAGGCCCGGTGTTTACCAGGTGCCTCACGTTCCTGTTGAGGCTCTGGGGACTCGCAGGGGAGGCCTAACTGGCACACAGCAGCGGGCCACTTCATGCCTCTGGATGAAATTTACCTTGTAATTAATCCTGTCTAGGATTATACCCCAGCACTCTTTCATGTGGCTTTCTCTTCAGGCATGCATCTCTCATTCTGCACTTGTAAAATTACTCTTGCTGGACTCACATGAGCTTTCTCCTGATTATCGCACACTTTCAATAACCTGCGAAATAACATTGTATCTTAATTTTAATGTTACTCAACCACTGGTCCTTTTCACCATATGCGAACTCTTGGTAAACGGCCTGCTTCCATCGTTGGCCAGGTCACTAGTGGTATTTTCTTTAGCTGTATCTTTTAACATTCTGCAGTTTACCATTTGTTTGCTTCCAAGTTAAGCTATCTTAGGGTAGGCATTTCTACTTAGAATGCCCAAGGTTCTGTAGTCATCACTTACTTCAAGATACTTAAAGTATTGTAAAATTGTGCATTTTCATTTTGAAAATTGTTACTTTTATCTACATAGCTACATTTTTTTCCTTCAAGAGTCACTGATCAAGGACGATATTAAAATTAATCTCTGTTCATTTCTAAAAGGGACAGGCCAACAAAATAAGTATTCACACATCTCTGCCAGACCTGTAGGATTATTCTAAGATTGATAATTGAACTGACCTGCTTTCTGATTTTAAGTTCTAGAGGGTTAAAAAGGAAAAACAAACAAACAAACAAAACACAAAAAAACCCAAATTCCTCAGTACAAAACAAATAACATAAAGCACAAAGGCGTGATTTTGATTAAAACATAAATGCTTCTTCTTTTCTGTCCTGAAAAAGCATCTGGGCCATAAAATTTGGAAAAGCTCTCGTTGAAGTTAATGAGTGATGAACGCTTATCGGTGTCTTTTTTTCTTGAGGGAGTGAGAACTGAGGGTGTCAAGGTGGGCTGCTCGGGCCTCTCCTTCCCCCCTTTACTCCAGCAGGTAATTTCAGATAACCGTCAGCTCTGGTCATTTCTCCATTGATTGTTCTTCTTTCATGACCAAGTTCTCAAGATACGTGATGTTCTTTTCCATCTGACCTGCCGGTGTGTCTTCTTGTGTAGTTTAGCGTGAGCTGCTCCTTGGTTGGTGTCACCAGGGCCTGACCAGTAAGGGCCTTTTGGTATTTGAGGGAAAGAATGTCCCTTGAATGCAGGTTTTAAATGATCTACCAAATTTTGCTTTCTAGGGAAAAATTCATTTTTGTTAAGCGTGAACACATTTAACCAAATTTGAGCTTTAAGATCTCGTTTTTCTGAGCAGTGGTCA
>NW_017731367.1:6875204-6893124 GCF_001890085.2 Hipposideros armiger | reverse complement strand
CGCCGCCTGCCGGTCCAGGCCGAGCCCTCGGCAGGTGGGCCGGGGGCTCCCCGAGCCCGGCGGGCGCCGTTTATGTAACTTTGTCAGGGCTGTGAGTTTGCAGAAAAACATCCCTCCCGGGGCTCGCGGCTGGGGCGCCCGGCCCGTCACGGGGGTGGGGGTGCTGCCCACGACCCCCACTGGGCTGCCCGCAGGCTTTCCACAGGCCGAGACGCGGCCCGGTCCTGCCCGATGATGGGAGCCGAGCCGCGTTTCCCGGCGTTGCAAACGCACACCGTGGAATTATAAGCAAATTATCTCGTATTTACATTGAACGCTGAATTATTTGACACTGTTATAGCAGGAGACCGTGCGTATCAGTTGGAAAGGCCGGGGGTGGAACCCAGTGTACTCATTTAATGCACATCAGAAATTTGTAATAACTTGCAGCAGCTGATATGAGTGTTTTCTTTATTGCATGTTGTAAATTGACCTGCTGTGACACAGTTTTCAAATAAAGCGTTGCAGAAATTAAACTTAAGTTATTTTAAAACTAATGACTTTCTTAACTAAATCCCGATTGCAGTGCTGTAGAGACCCACCTAATTGCTTGCGGAGAGCAGCCCCGCCTGCCCTCGGCGAGGGAGGAAAGGGCCTGGGCAGCTCCTTGGCGGCCCCTCCTTTCCCCACTCAGGCTTCTCTGTTTATTCCCACAAACCGCCTAAGCGTGGAGGCCCTGGGAGTAAACATGTAAACAGCCTTCGCCCAGCTCAGCCCGGCAGGACCGGGGCGACGCTGACGGGTCTGCACCTCAGCCTGGCTTCCCTGTTTCTTTTGTAATGCGATCGTGGTTGCCTGGGGTTTTAATTGCTTCTGATAATTCTGTGCATTATGTTAGGGACCGTGCTATGAAAGCTGACTTGGTGTTTTCACAGCCCGGCCAGGAAAGGTGGTGCTGACTGGGGAGAGGGAGAGCCGTTGAATTAAGAAAACTCAGCTGCTTGCACACAAATATCCACTACAGCAATTACAAAGCAACAAAAGTTATTGCAGAATTTTGCAGTAACTATGGCAACACAATTACTCTATTATAATTGGAAATGCAAAATGCCACCCTGTTAGAAGTTTCATCAGAATGGAGTTTGGGATGTTGAAAATATGTGAGATTTAATTTTCTTTCTCAGGTAGCTCCTGAGAATTCTCAAATCTGTGTTCGGTTTTCTATTTTTAAGACTTATCAAGCTTTCCCAGACATGCTTCTCACTTGGATCTGTGGCATCTTTCCCCAAAACTCACATTTGTGTGGGAGGGAAGTATTTTCCTGCCTTAAAAACACACACCCTGACACATTGTGAGACTTCAGCTTTCTGTGTTCTGGGCTTTTATTTTAAAGACCAAATACCTCCCTAAAAAGAGCAGTAATCAATCAGAAAAGAACCCGGGTTTATGTGGCAGGCAGATGTAACACTCCTCTTTAGGATTCTTCCTCCAGCGAGGGTTGCTGGCCGCAGGGGTGCCCCTGGGGGGCGTGTGTGTGTGTGGGGGGAATGGATGACTGCGGACTCCTTGCAGGCCTAGAAGGCCCAGAGACCAAGGACAGATGTGGCCTAAGCAGCCCTGAGCCAGAGAGAATGTTCTGTGGTCAGCAGCTTCACAGCTGTGCAAAAGCAAAACCTCCAAATGCTATGTTCTCCGAGGCCTTGGGGGCTGTTACTGTAGCAAGACCGACGGAACATGGCACCCTGGCCAGGTGCAGCTGGAGCGGCAGATCTTGACTTCCGGTGGTCAGAACCTGCTTTACTAGGATGCCCCTCTTGATGTTTACCAGGAGGACTAGTTCTGGAAGTTTCCACACATTGTGGGGTTGCTGCAGTTTAATTTCGTTATGAGTCTTTCCTTTTAACTCCTGCATATTTATGCCCAGTAATCGACTTCCATTTTCCAGCTTCATTGTGAGGTTTCAATGCAGCATGAATGGCTTTGAATTCCCATCCTTTGATGTTGGGGGTGGCACCAGAGGGAAGGGGACTTTGTGCCGTCTTAATTGCCGGAGCAGAAGAGACATTTCATCACTCCCGCAGAATCCGTCCATACCATTCTCGATTGAAAACGGCTGGGCTTTCATCACTCCCAAGCTGCCAGGAGTAATAGGTTACTACCTGCTGTGGGGAGTGCGAGAGACACAGGGAAGGAGTGCGCCCCAGGCCGGGTCGGGCTTTCGGTCCCTGGGCCAGAATCGATGACTGTGCAGCTGGGAGACCGCCGGCCCAGCCTGCATGGAAGCTCGGGCCGCCGAACCGCGCTCTGCAGCCTGGGAAGCCGGGCCAAGTCCCTGCCCTTCTAGCCAGAGGGCAAGTCCCTGGTCCTGGGTGGGGACAGGGCTGGAGTTTGGAGGGGCTTCTGTTTCAATATCAGATGGTCAGCGTGTGCTGGGGAGGCAGTGGGCTTGGTGCCTTTGGCCTTGACCTTAAAGAGGCAGGTACAGCATCTCCTGGTTCAAGTCTGATGAGGGCCTGTGTCAAAGCGAGGCTGCATTTTTGCACACCTCAGGCATGGCTGTGTAGAGAGCAGTTCTTTTGGGAAAAAAGGTCATTGAAGCAGGATCCGTGAGTTCTTTTCATGAGGTCGTGTTGTCTTCTCTTGGGCTTATGTGAGTGAGGAGAAGGGGTGGCTGGGACCTGTTTGGGGGTGCAGGGTGGGCAGTGGCCTGTAGCCTCTCGAGGCCCCTCTGCTGCCAGCATTTTCCGACTTGCCTCCTCCGCACACCTTGGAAGGAAGGTTCAGGGCCCTACCCCGGTCGCCTCTGCTGTGACCCGGCGTAGGACCGCAGGGACACGTCAGCATGTGTATCAGCTATTGCAGAAAGCAGAATGTCTTCCCTGATCAGGAGGTCATCACAGTTGTCACTGTGCTGCAGAGAGCACCTGCGTGGGGCCACATGCCATGTAGGCCCCATTTCTGTCCCCACAGTCTTATGAGGTGACTCCTACTATACCCAGTTTGCAGAGGAGGGACCTGAGAGTGAGAATGGGGCGCCTGGTACCCCCAGACGTGGTGTCATGTCCCAAACGCTGATTTCCTCTCTGTGCCTCTGCTTGCAGCCCAGGGATAGTTTTGCAGTTGAAGGTTAGTGTCGCTGAGTCATTTGGGAGAAGACGGCAATTTGGAATTCCTCTAGGGTCTCCGTGTGGAGTTCACCTTTGCTGGAGCTGTTGGAGCCCACACCGAGGTTCAGGCGAGTCTGGGAAGGCATCCGGCCTCCTGAGGCTGTCTTCTGCTATGTGTGGCGTCGCAGAACTGGGAGGGATCTTAACAGTCATGTGGGCCGGTGTTGTGCACCTGTGCCTGGATCTCACCTGAGGCTGCCTGGGGACAGGTGAGGGCTGTGCAGGACACCTGGTGCCCCACATCATTTCAGCCAGAGCAGTTTGGCCTTCTCTGTTTTGTCTGTACGATTACCTTGGAGGTTTCACTGGAGGAAAGCTCTCCAAGGACCAAAAACTTTGAAAAACCACTGATTTAATGTACTCTTACAATACCAAGCCTGATACCTTAAAGAGAAAATATTGGCAGATATTGACAGTGTAAAAGTTAAAGAAAGTCTCTTTGGCAAAAGACTCCATAAGCGAGCTTAGGAGACAGTGAGAAAAAAATACATAACGTATTATGCCTGTATGAGCTTAATAGTCAATATGTAAAGAGCTTTTATAAACCAATAAGAAAAGGATGAACATCCCTATTGCAGGATGAACATAGGGTATAAATATGCAAATCACAGTGGCTAATGTGAAAAACCTAGCCTTGCTAATTGAGAAATGCAGCTAAAGGAGATCCAAGTTTGTTAATACCCGTTGGTGGTGGTTGATAATTCCCACCTTCTCTGGTTTCTGTGACATTGAACTAAGTCACTACGTATAGAGGAAATGCTTAGGATAGGGCCTGGCACATGGTAAGCGCAATGCGCTGGCTGTTATTATTACTGTTTTATTATTAGCTCTCTGGAGAACAGATACTCGTAATTACTTAATTGCTCTCCAGAAAAATATCTGTGTCAAAATTTGAAGTGGTCGCCCTCCTTGCCCCAACAGTGCTGCTTACAGAATGTTTATTTTTAGGAGAGAATATGAATGCAGGGATGTCCGACATGTGTGGATGTTTTCCGCTTCGTGTCTATAGCGGCGATACTTTCCAGCACGCGCTGGCTCCCAGACGCAGCCGCGCAGCGCTGGGAAAGCAGGTCCCAGCAGCCCCCAGGGGCTCCCTTTGGCTTTTAGTGCTTGAGCCTCTAAAGTGATCGTCGTGGTCCTCTGGGGTGTGAGGAACTGGGGTTGTGTTTTCATGTAGAGTGGCACCGTAGACATTTTTGCTTTAAGCAGGTCATACTTTTAGAAAGAAGGCTGATCTTTCCATCGGGAAGAAAATGCTCTTCAGTCCCACTGTTTATAAAGGAGAGAAACCTGGTCCTTGGGAGGTTGATAAATATGCGTAGCATTAGAAGAATTCCGGGGATTTGCTTCTCTGACTTGCTTGTGAGCGCTGAGCGGAGAGCTGGCCTCCTGGGTCTGGGCGTGTCTGGTACAGTTTGTGCTGCAAATGGTATCCTAAGTGGTCTCGCCCCAAAACAGGTCTGTGCCCTTTGCTCCCTCACTGGAACCTGTCATGGCTTCAAATCGTCGTCGTCGGACCCCAGGAGGCCTGCCTGATGCTGGCTTCTAGTTACCAGCCTCGCCTGACAGCACTCGTCCTGTTTGCTGAGCTTTAGGCCCTGCCTTCCTGCCTCCTTGCCCTCTGCAAGGCCTCAGGACCTTTGCGCGCCGTGCGGCCTCCTGGAGCTGCTCCCCGGTTCGCCTCCCTCTTCCCCAGCCCCTGGCTCTGCGCTCGTGCGTTGGCCCCTGCTGCACATGAGCCTGACACCCTTGCCACTCCTTCCTGATGGGACCCAGTTGTGTAATTTCAATAGCTCGTTGTGACATTAGTGGTTCAGTGTCACCTCCCTTCCTAGCTGGGGGCCGCATGCCTGCTCTGTGCCCAGTGCCTGGCAGTGTAGGTGCTCTGTGAATGAATGGATGAGTCCCTGAAGGACGGGCACAGTATAGGCCCTGGGTGGGGAGCCTGGAGGAGGAGCGGCCCTCGGGCCTGCGGGCGCCCCGGCTTCTGCCTGTGCTCTCGAGTGGCCTGTTTCTCCCCTGCCTCAGTCTGCGAACTTCTGGGTCCTGGCTTTGGAGATGACAGGCTTTAAGTAGCTGCCATAAATACAAGTGGAGTGGATTTGGGGGTACAGCGAGGAATGAGAGGAAGATGGCCTCAAACACACCGCTGTCAGGTGCACACGGGGCCACTGCGTCCGGCCGGGCCAGCGTGCCGGCTCGTCCTGGGCCAGACGGGCCTGGGCCCCAGCGTTCCGGGTGGCTAGCTGCTGCGTTTATTAATGGCGTTTTCCTGTTTGTTTCGTACCGGAGTTAATGACAGTTTAATCATTTCTTATTTAACCTCATAATTTTAATACGATACCTTAATATGGTTGCATATAAACATTTTGGCGTCTGCTCTGTTTAAAAACGCGAATATGGGCCTGTGTGAGTTTACTATTGTTTATGAAGTTTTCCGTGTGTGTGAGTCAAGTGCTTTTGTTGGACTGACGTTTGCACCTGAAACAATAAATCAGTTCTTAGGGCCTGAGAGCCGAGCCGGCCTTGCAAGTGAGGGTTGACGCAGCGGTGATGGTGATGGAATTGCGTCTTCCCTGTGGAGGGGAGTGCGGCACCGCTCCCCGTGGCTGCGGCGGGTCTTCTCCAGACCCTTCCCAAGAGGAGGTCTGTGACCCCCTCACCCCGTGCCCCCTAAGCCCCCGACCTCTCTTTGCTGGGGGGCGGTGCTGGTGTGTTTGGGGAAGTGCTCCTGAAAGCTTCTCGCCTCACCGGGAGGACTTGCGGGCAGATGCAGAGGCAAGTCCTGTGTCCCCAGGCTCCATTGGGAGGACCCACCTCTGCCCACAAGGAGCTTAGATGTTGTGGGGACGGGGAGGAAGAGGAAACACAGGTGCTCAGGCTGCGGGAGGCAGGAGCAGGGCTGGGAACGGCTGTGGTCCTTCCAGCCAGAGCCGGAGATGTGGGCCCCGGGGCTCTGGGGCTCGGGCTGAGTGCTGAGGACGGATGAGCTGCATGGACGCCGGGGTGGCGGCTGGGGGCTCGCGTCCGGGATGGACTTCCCTCTTCTCCCGGCTCGCCAGCCTGCTCATGTTTCCTGCCAGGTGCCGCGTACCTGGCCTCTTGCTGTCTAACCTGCTTGAGGCGACGTGTTTGGGGACTGGGTGTGCACAGCACCACCAGGAGGCCCCCAGGTGGCCGGGGCACAGCCAGCCCTCCCTGGAGCACGCGCCTGTCACCGAGGGCAGGGCGGCTCACACTGAGGCCCTGAGGCGGGGGCCACGTCCTGAAGAGGGGGCGCTGAGGGCCGGCCGAGTGGCTCAGCGGGTTAGGAGCTCGCGCAAGAGTGTGAGCTCGGAGCAACGGCGGTTCGAGTCCAGCCCGAGCTGAGCAGCCGCTGAGCTGCCCACAGGTGGCAGGATGGCTCAGCTAAAAAAAAAAAAAAATGCTGCAAAAAATGCTGAAGAGAGGGCGCTGTTTCCTTCCTCCCTTCCTTCAGCCAGTGTTACTGAGAACTCTCCTGTAGGTCCAGGACCCCCTGGGGTAGCTGTCAGGACCTGAGCTCCATGGGAGGCAGTGCAGAGAACATTCTGGAAGGGACCTGAGCCAGTCTCTAATCCAGCTGTCAGTTTTCTACACTGGGAGTCAGAAACTGACATCCCAGCCCCGGCAGGGTGAAGGGCTTAGAGCATTCTCACGCGCTTGGTCCCCACCCCGTCTTTGGGGCTGTGAACACCCAGGAGAGGTGCAGTCACACGCGGGCCCTGTGGTTAATTGGCGAGTGTTTAGAGTGTCACCACCTTGGGGGTGGGGCTCGGCCCTGGTGAACCTTCACAGGGTCAGAGAGAGCTGGTAGGGAGGCACTACGGTGGATGAAACCCTCTCTGCTACAAAACTGCAGTGAGACTTTGCAGTGGAAAGGTCCTAGTGGGTGGTTTCAGGCCCCATGCTTTGGGACCTTTCTTTGCCAGCTTAAGGGCTGGGTTGGAATTCTTCCCCGGCCTCCAGCACATGGCACTGGGACACTGACGTTCTAACTTCAGGCTCACGTCAGCCTCGGCGAGTGCCTTCCCCCAGTCGGGCTGTTTTCCTGTAAACTGTATCGTCCGGCCAGGTTAGCGGCAGCCTGAGCCCCTCCCCCAGGTGTCAGCGTGGGCAGCAGTGGACCTGTAACCTCCTAACTCATTCCTACTTCAAGTCCCGTGTGGGCTGGGAGGCCTCCCTCTCTCTGCCCCCGGTGGCCACAAGCCCCCAGTGGAGGAGTGTCCAGGCCACCTCCTGGCCACCTCCCAGGGCTGATGGACGAAGAGTCCGTCAGCTTGAAGGCGCTGCTGTGCGTGTGGCACCCAGGCCTGGCGACGGCGGTGCTGTCCCTGCCCCACTTTGCCTGGGTGATTCTTCCCTAGGCCAGGGGTGCTGAGATCCCTGACCCCAGGGTGATCCATGAGCGGAGTGATGGACATTCCATGGCGGGTCTTCGCTGCCCATCGCCCTTCCTGGGGTTCTGGAAGACGGAGGTGTTCAGGGCCGCCGGCTGCATGTTGCAAAGCAGCTGAGGTTCCCCTGCCCGTTTCCGTCTCATTTGTCCCTGTTCTTTATCACACACCAGCAGGGAGCCTTCAGGACAGAGCATGCCCCCTGCTGCACTGTGGGAAGGCCGCTCCCTGTGGCAGCAGTGGCTTCAGGGACCCCGCATGGCCTGGGTGCCTTGGCCCTGGCGGAGGGGCTGCAGGCGTGGGGCTGGCTCCGGGTGGCGGGGCCAAGGGGCAGTGCTCCCTGGGGAGGGGCGAAGGGTTAGAGGTGGGAGGCTGTGGGCACGCCCTCCACAGGTGGCCCTGTAGGTGTGCATGCAGGAGACAGGTGTGGCCACGTTGTAGGACCAGGTGGCCTCTGGGGGATGGCGGAGCGTGGAGGCAGGGGACCAGGTCCTGTCCTCCCTGGGATGATGGCAAAGATGCTCTGGGGGAACCTTTGTGAGCGGCTCCCGTGTTGAGCGGGAGGATGTTTCTGTAGCTCTCGGCCAGCTCAGGCCTCCCCAGGGCAGGGGGCTGCAGGGGGCTGCAGGGGGCTGCAGGGGGCTGCAGGGGGCTGGTGGACTTGCTTCCTGGGAACGTGCAGGTGAGGGGAGGGTCCCGGTAGGGCCTGGTCCAGCCCCTCCACAGCGACATCAGGACAGGCCTGTTCTCCCCCGGGCAGCTCCCTGGTCCCGAGGGCTCCTGCTGCTGCGCTCAGGGCTGCACGCCTGCTAGCTCATGCCACCAGGAGAGAGTATCATTGTCCCAGCAAAAGTCTTGGGCTCACGCTGCTTGGTTTGACTTAGGTCACTGTCCACCTCGGAACTGTCCCTGTGGCCAGGGGTCCGGGTTGTGCGCAGAGGCTCAGCCTCTTCCAGAAGCCGGCTTCCCCCACGTGGAAACTGCTGCGGTGGGGAATGAAGGGGAGACAGGACGGGTGTGAGGCGGGGCCAGCAGACGGCATCCTCCACGGGCTCCTTGCTCTCAGCAGTCCGGGCGGCAGCTCCAAACAGCCTTTCTCGTGGGCCAGCTGTGCGTTGTGCCACACTGCACGCTTCCCAGACCGGGCTCACGGCCCCCTGCAGCAGCCCTCGATGGACTGGATGGAAGGATGGTCCCCATCCACAGCGGGAGGGGGCTCAGCAGGGCCGGGAAGTGAGGCCTTGACCCGGATGCGGGAGCTCACTGGCCTCCCGTAGGCTCCTTCTTCCTGGGCGTACCCAGGCCTGCAAGTCAGGGGCACGTGGCTAGACCCGGCCGGTTGGCAAGGTGGGCAGAGGCCAGGGGGATGCCTCCACTCTCCCTTGGCTGGCTGCCTGGCTGGATGTCGAGGCCCTCAGGGAAGGGACCTCGGAGTGAGGCCGGGGAAGCTGCGAGGGGCTGGGCTTCCCCATGGCTGTGGGCGCCCACCGCTGACCAGTCCCGCTGTCCTCAGGGCTGTGCTCCCAGGCAACCCCAGAGGACCAAGGCACTTGTCTGAGGGTGCTCTGGGAAGGGCTTGAACCCACATCGGCCCCTGCCCCAGGCAGAGGGGGACAAATGCCCAGGGTGTCAGAGTGCAAATCTGGGCTGTTCTGGGATCCCTGCCGCTCTTGTCTGCCTCTGCAGGCAGGGGGTGCGTTGGCAGGGTGTGCCGTGGGGTCAGGCTGGTGGGCTTCCTGGCCCTGCAGTGTGTAAGCCAGCGGTGGGTGGGCTTCCTGGCCCTGCAGTGTGTAAGCCAGCGGTGGGTGGGCGTCCTGGCCCTGTGTGGGCAGCGGGTAGGAAATGCGATTGCCTTTCCTTAGCCTCACGTGCCTGTGGGTCGGGAGGCCCCCTGGCCAGCTGCATCCCGCAGTGCTTCTTTAGAGCCAGGCACTGTGCCGCTGTGAAAATGGTCTGTTAGTCCTGCGGCTCCCCGGTGGCTGGGACAGCCTTGTCACTGCCAGCTGAGTGTTGGAGCTGCCACCTGAAGCAGAAGCGCAGCGGCCCAAGGGTGGGAATTGGGCTCCGAGCCGTGGCCTCTGCTCGCTCTTTCTCACGGGCGGGGAGGTGCAGCACAGCCGTCTGCCCCAAGGTGGGAGGTGCAGGGTTCCTTCTGGGGTGCACTTCTGAGTCAGACAAGCTGAAAGGGGCCCGGGTATGTGCCCCACGGCATTGACCACCTCTCCAGGCCTCAGTTCCCACTTCTGCACCATCGGAGCAAAGCACCCCGGGCTGGCCAAGCCGTGGTGCGGTGTTCCCGACAGTGAGGGCAAGGCTGGCACAGGAGTGCTTGAAGAGACGCAGAGGCTGCTCCCCGTCACGTGCCCAGGTGTGGCGGGCGTCCCAGCCAGGGGACAGGCAGAGAACCTCAGACCTGCACCTCGCCTCCACCCTCAGGATTTCGTTCTCGGGGAGGTTGGGGCCTGTCACTGAGGTGGGAGGGGTGGCCCTCTGGGGCATCGTGTTGGTGGCCGGCCCTGTGGCCCTTGCTCGGCAGGTGCACAGCTGGACAGTGAGGAACCAGCAGCCTGTATGGCGGGGCTGAGGCTGGATGTGGCCTCTTGGCCTGGGTAGCAGGAAGACGTTCCTGTCCCTTGCTGGCCCCGGGGCCACCCCTGCCGCAGCCACTGGTGCTTATGGGCAGGGCTGCTGCTTCAGCAGTGACCTCCCGGCCATTTGTCACTACTGCCTTCTCCCTGTTCAGCCCACAGTCCTGGCGAGTGTCCCCCCACCCCCCATGTCAGGCATGCACACATGTACACACCCATGCACACACACGCACACATGGCAGCATGTGCCTGTGTGTACACGCACGCACACACATGCACACACGGTATGTGTATAACATGGAAGCCCCGCCCCTTGTGATTCCCGTTGGGCTGATCAGCCGCTCACTGTTCACCCACCACCTAATGAGGAACGGCGGAGTTTCTGGAACAAGGGTGCCTGTGATGACGGTTGGGTGATGAAATCTCTCTCATGGAGTGCAGTTGTCACCCAGTTCCTCATCTCTAAGGTAGTTCCTTTGCCTTTGAATCCTTGCAAGTTTGGCTTTCTCAGGACAGAGGCCATGGGCTCAGGACTGTAGGACAGTTGTTTTGCACGTGGGAATCCCGTCAGAGGGACTGGCGGTCGGGTTGGGCCCCCCGTCTCGCCTGGGCTCTGACGGGGGGCTTCTCAGGAACGTCCAGCAGTTCCTCCCGAGGCTGCTACGCAAGCAGGGCCCCTGAAGGCACCAGTTTTCCTCGTTTCATAATGTCTTGCGGTTCCAGGGCACAGCTGGTCTGGAGGAGGCTTGTGCCAAGTCACCAGTGAAGCTGCACTGAGGGCTGCAGCCCGTCGGTCAGCCGGAGTCACCCAGGCCCTGAGCTCGCCCCTTCCCCCGGGCACCCACGGGCCCCGTTCCTCTCCCGAGCCATCCTAGTGGAGGGCGTCCCCTTCCTCCACTGCAGGCCCCCCAGCCAGCACTACCTGGAGCAAGTGGCATGGGACCCGTGTCACATGGTTTCTGCAGCGGCCTGGACACCCAGCCTGGCTGTGGTGGTGACCCCTCTGTCCCCTCTTTGGTCTTTGTTCTTCCTTGTTGCCGTGACCCCTCTAACTCGCTGTTCTCACAGTTTCGGCACTCAGCGCTGGTGGCCTTGACCCCCACTGCTGTGGTCAGGGCTGCACCTAATGATCACCCTGAACCTTGCCCCCTGGGTCCCCGCTCCAGCCTTCCCCCCTTACGCCCTCGTGGTGTCAGCCTTCCTGATGTCCTGGTCCTGGCTCTCCTGCCCAGACAGTCATGGTTCTCTGTTGTCTGGAATAAAACTCCAGACAACAGGTTTTTGCCTCACCCGCGGGGTCTCCAGGGCTCAGTCCAGCCGCCCTTGCCCGGATGTGTCGTCTGCGTCCTCTGGCCTGGCCACATGGCCCTGCGTCGGTCTGCCGGCCGTGCTCTCCGGCCCCGCGTCAGGGCTCCCAGGCAGTGACAGAAGACTCAGCCCCTCTCCGTGTGGCCGGACGGCTCACTTTCGATGCCGTGGCGACGCAGGGTGATCACAGCCTCCCTGACCCTGACCTGCGTCTCCTGGCGTCCTCTCTCCTCCATGCCTTGTCATGAGCAGCGGGGAGGCCACGGTTAGGGTCCCTGAGTCCTGCTGTGTCTCCAGGGAGGCACTCCATAGAAATCGGGGCTGGGGGTGTGCCATTGTCACCGAGGCGTGGCCCTTCTGCTGAGTGGTGCTGCCATGTGGAGTTGCAGCGCTCCTCATAGCGTCAGGTTGAGACTCAGGAAACAGGTGGCATCTGTGGCCCCCACCCCCACTGGCCACCCTGCCTTCCAGCGCCTACTGCCAGGTGGATGGAGACAGAGCGCCCACCGCCGGGCTGGGAGAGCTGGGAGGGCTCGCAGCCGAACCGCTGCTGTCGGTCCTCGCTCCCTGCCCAGGACTGAGAGCGGCCCCCAGCTGCTTGAGGCCATTTTCCTTGCACGCATGGCGGGAACAAGGTCGGGAGGCCCTGACGAAGGGAAACCGAGGGTCAGGGCTTCTGCTTGAGGCCTGGAGTGCAGCGTTGGTCGGAGGGGCTGCGGAAAGGCCTTCCTCCCACGGCAGGGGGGCCGGGCTGGGCTTGTGACCGCACCCGGGAGACTGTGCAGCAAGGCCAACCCGGCGGTGCTGAGGAGAGAACCAGGACTCTGCCACGGACGCCCCTCCGCCTGCGATGCTGAGCTGCTGCCCTTCGCCTCCCGCACCCGGGTTCACAGGTGCCCTTGAGCTGGAGAGCTTAGGATTACCGGCCTCTCACCCTCCTGCGGTCCTGCCCTCAAGGGTCCCATCCCATTGTCCTTCTGCGTGGTGGCCTTTCTGTCCTTGGCCTGTGCTCCTCACCCCACAAGGCTCTCCTGGGCGCTGTGAGGCCGTGTGCGCTCAGCCTCACTGGTGTGCGTGATTTCCACTCTGGCCTTTTTCAGTTTCCCAGGAACTGGGATCGCCCTGCCCAGCCGTCTTTGCTGGATCTGGGCGTGGGGGCTGTTGGCGGCCTGGCGGCGCTGTGTCACTTGGCACAGAAAGGAATACATCGACTTTCAGGCAGCCTGTCAGTGTGTCGGATTTGGAAAACGAACTGTTCTTTGTTGCTTCATTGAGGACCGTGAACTTGCTGTGGATTTCTCTGTGGTTCTTGAGAAAAGCCAGGTGCAGGGAGCATGTTGGGGCCTCATGGTTAAGAAACTGTCCCCTGGCACTGTCCCGGCCCCTGTCCCTTTCCATGTCCCCGATCTGGGCCCCTGTCCACGCCCTGGGCCCCTGTCCTCGCCCTGGGTCCCAGCCGCACCCCAGCAGGTCTGTTCCCCGAGCCTGACTCCATCTCCCGGCGGCCGGCTTCATGTCTTTCCCCAGTCCTGACTGACAGAGCGGCAAGTTCACTCACAAGCTGTCAGACCTCAGAGCTGAAGTGTGAACTACAGGGGTCTGCTTGGCGGCTGTGCCCTGGCAGGGCAGCGGGGGCACTGGGAAACGGGTGTGTCCTCCTGGGCATCGAAAGACTGGCTGGAATGGAGTGCAGTTGGTGAGCCGGACAGTTATGTGAAATGCTGTAACATTCAAACGAGCTCACACGTAACTTGGACGTTTCATGCAGCAGGATGAATGGACATTTCACTGGGTGTTCTAGATAAAATATAAGCTCCCGCTGTGGGTGGCTGGCTGCTCCTGGCCCGGCCCTGCCCGGGGTGACGGAGTGAGCGCAGCACGGGGGCCTGCAGGTGCCGCACCAGAGCTGTATGTGATGGGAATGATTTCTCCTGCGCTGCCTGAGAGTGTTTGATGAGGGCATTTTCAATATTATTAATATTAAAGGAACTAAATTGGGAGAATAGATCAGCAACACAAATAAACCGTTACTGTAATTGGGAAAAATACTCATGATTTAATTTGCATACATGGCAGCAGCATTTTTTTTAAATGAGTGCCTTGATAATAAAAGACAGACTGAGTATCACAAATGCAGGCAAATAGAGAAATCCATTAATTGTCCTATTCGTTTCTTTTTTAAAAAATGGTGTTCCTGGCTTTTTACAGTGACAGTTTAATAATTCGGGTACCTAATTTTAGTCCGACACGTGGGCGCGTGCCCTGCCTCGCCTGGAAAACCAGCTAGTGTTGGTGTGATTCTGTGCCAGAGGCGTCCGGGGACCTCAGGTGACATCACAGCCTGTCAGGGCCGTGTGGGATTTGCATCCCTCTGGCTGCTTGGGGCGCCTGAGCAGCCCTGGCGCTTTCTGCTGTGCCCGCGAAGCCAGTCTTAGGGGATGGAGTGTGTGTGTCGCATGGAGTTAGGAGGGGACTTCGTGACATGCCCTTTGGATCAGGTGTTCTCACCCGATATTGATGTCACTAGGCCGAGGCTGAGAAACACTCCAACCCAGTGCCCAATACCAGCGTTTCTTTAGCTTGAAGCAACTGACGCTGCATTTGGGTGGACCGGGCTGGGTTTGGCTCCACCGCACACTCATAGAACTTAAATAGCAATTTTGAAACCGCTTCAGACAAGTTGTACAGGTCCTTTACCAGGCTGGGAAGGAAGTGAAATCTGCTTTCATTTACTCCTTTTGCATGAAACATGCTTTCTCTCCTTTCCCTTTCTCTTTCAAATTGGGAAAATGGGCTTTGAGTGCCGAGCCCCAGAACTGATGTTCTCCTAGCTAGAGCGTGTTTTGTGCAGATGTTGTCAGCAATAACACAGAGGCCCTGTGCTGGTGACAACGACAAAGGAGAGGAGGTTGCTGAGCGGTAAGTTGCCGTTTAGAATGTGCGGAAATGACGGCCGGGGTCACTCGTCTCCCACTACCGCTCAACTGGCTGCTGCGTTTTCCTGGAGTGATAGAGGGAGACAGTCCAGGAAGGCGGCGCCTCGCTCCCAACTCCTTCCGCAGAACAGTGTGTGTTAGTCACGTGTTCAGGTGACAGCCAGCCCAGGGACCACGAATATAAACGTCCTGAGGTGTGACGGGGGAGCCGGTGTTGTTTAGTCGCTTCCAGTTGCTTTCTCAGGCTGTCGACACGGATGCTTGTTTGCTCCTCCGCATCCTGGAGGTGCTGCCGAGCCGTGACTGTTCAGCTGTGAGTGGCCCCGAGCGCTGGGAAGCTTGCACGGGGCCTCTCCTTGTTGTCTGAGGCTGCATGGCAAGGCCTGTGGAGAGGGCCAGGCCGCATGCTTCTGTGACGCTGGGGACAAAGAAGGGAGAGAGTTCACGGAGCAAACGGTTTGCAGCTCACTGGGTTTGTGTGTGTGTCTAGCTTTCAAAAAAGTGTTTCTGTTTTTAATTGTGAGAAGCACATAACATAAAATTGCTGTCTTAACCATTTTTAGGTATTCAGTCGTGTTAAGTCTGTTGTGCAGCCAGTCTCCCGATCTTTTCTCGTCTCACAAAACTGAAGCTGTCTCCATTAAACACTACCTCTATTAGATTTTAAAAAAAATCCGTGGTTGTTAGAAAACACAGGTTGCTGTCGGCCCCACGCGCAGCACAGTATTGGCTAACTTCTATAGACGGTGACTGTACACAAATATGCCTGGCAGCGTCTTTGTGTACGTTTATCATGTTAACATCATCACATGCGGTAGACAACGTGACGCGTGCTGCTAACATGCAGCCGACCCTCGAGTGTGCGCAGTGAGCGCTCAGGCTGCTGTGGGTCATTTTTCCTGTGGGAAGAGGAGGAAAGACATGTTTCCTGGTTGCTGGACAGAGCTGGAAGCCTGCAGAGAGGTCCGTCTGTTTCTTGTTTGGCAGTGACCTGAGGCCGACTCTCTGACTGCTTAGGTAAAGGAGATCCTTGAGTGAACGAGGGGCCTGGGGACGAGGTTGGGGGCCCCAGTGACCGTGCACATCACACACGTGACTGGACCCTCGCTCCCAGGTTCCCAGGGCTCCCTCCCTTCCTTGCAGTTCCGGGTCATCACTGGTCGGAGTCGGCCCTGACCCCTGGCCGCTGCTCCCTTGTCCTGACTGCTTCAGTTTTCTCCCGCGCTGTGTCTGTCTGCTTGTCGCGTTCAGGTAGCATGTGGCCCACAGTCACTGCACAGGATGGGGGTCGCCATCCACGGCTAACTCGGCCCACGGGTCTTCGCGGACAGGGTGCTGTGGGAGCTACATGTCCCCACTGGTCCCCCCCGGCTGCTGGCGGAGGGCGCCAGTCTTATTAGACAAAGGTGCTGCTCTGTGACCAGTGTCCCTGAAGCCACCGCTGCCACTGGACACGTTGCTGCCTCCCCAGTCTTTATGACAATAAGGAAGGTTTGAGAGCCAGGCGCTTTCATTTCCATAAAGCTTCAGTTTCCAGAGAAGCGAGAGGCCCTGGGGCAGGCGAGGTTGAGGTCGCGTCCCAGCTAGCAGCTTAATGACACAGGCGGAAGCTGTGTCGGCCCCAGGCCTGCCTGCGCTACCTGCCCCAAGGCAGGGCCAGCTTCCCGAGTCGGGGCGGCTGCTTCACCTCTTGGACACTTGTGCCACGCTCTGGCACCAGCCGGGACATGCCGTGAGCTCTGTCCCCGTTAGAAGGTGATGGTGAGAATGGATGGCCCTAGGCTCCCTGCCCACTCACACCAGGGTGGGTGTCGCTGTGTCCCAGCGTGTTTGTGGGAAAGCGAGGGGGGACACACGGGGTCGCAGTGGGGCAGAGGCTGGACCCTGAGGCCTGCCTGCCCTCACTCGAGGTGACATGGAGACGTGGGGAAATCTCAACACTTCGGCCCCGTTGGTGACGGGGAGGACCTTGGATCCGGGCGCAGTCAGCTGGACAGGAGTGCTTTGTTTAGGGGGGTCTGGACTGTGCTCCACCTGGCTGCGTGTGGACTCCTGAGAGCAGGATATGGCCCCACCAGACATCTGAGGGCCTCCTCGTGCCGGTGTGTTGAGAACCCTGTGGGCCCAGCCTTGTGGGGGGAAGTCGGGGTCCATGGGGACCTGAACAGGCAGCTGCGGTTGGCAGATGGCATCACACCTGTGCTGCTGGGACAGACATAGGCAAGGGGGGGCTGCCTGGTGACGTCGTCCTGAGCTTGTATAGCCGAGGTCAAAGGCGACTGCTTTCGGTGACAAGACAAGAGGAGGTGACATTTGGAAGGAGAATTGCTAGCAACCCAGACGACCCTCCCCCAGGTGCTGTGTGGCCCAGGCTGTGGAGGGGCTGGTGCTGGGGCAGTGGCCTTGCAGGCTGGGACGTGTCCTGCGGCCCGTGCGTGCTTACTGGCATGCGTGCCAGGTCGGTGGCCATGTCGCGGCTGCTTGGGGCGGTGAGGAGGTGGCCTCTGTCCAGGAGGGGCCGACTCGGAGTCACTTCCCCTTTCAGTGAAGACCTCTTCTCAAAACGCCCCGTTTACGAGGTGCTGCGTTTCCTCGTTGTTGCTGTGCCGTCATATTTTGTTGTGTCATCACCTGGGGGGCAGGGACATTTCCCCTGGACTTGTTCCCGGGACTGGGATGCACAGGGGTGGCCCCACCAGCTGCAAGTTTGCATTATCATGATTTGTAACATTTGTGACAGCAGTGTGGCCTTCCTTTGCTCTCTGCTGGGGTTTCCGTCCCCTTTGAGGCATAATGAGAGGTGACATGGTATACACTGAAAGTGGACCGTGAACGCGGGTGTTTGTGTACGTGTGACATGAGTACCACAGCTATGTAATTAGCACAGCCATCGCCTCACTGCGCCGGCTCCTGTACTGGACGTAGTGTAGCTGACTCCAGCAAGCGACGTCACCGCACTGTACGTCAGAGGCTCGAGCTTTCGAATCTCCTAACTGGAAGTCTGTTCCTTTGGCCCACGCCTCCCGGGGCCCCCACCCCAGGCCTGCCTGCTGTGTTTTCACCATTACTCGAGTGTGGTCACTCGGGCTGTGTTCTCTGACAGAGGATGGGACAGGAAGTGTGAGGTTCCAGGGCGAGCGAGATGATTGGCCGGCAGGAGGGCAGGACGTGCCTGGGTCCCGCGCCCTGGTCTGAGCATGGGCAGGGTCAGTCGCTTCCCCTGGTCCGTCGGCGCGCAGCAGCTGGGAGGTTGTGGGTCCTGGGCGTGCCGGGGGAAGGCAGCATTGCCGGCAGCAGTGGACACGTGTGTTAGCACCTGGGTGGTACATCGCCTGCCCCTCACGGCGTGCATCGACAGCCCCGAGCACTGTCTAGAGCAGCGGCTCTCAACCTTCCTGATGCCGCGACCCCTTAGTACAGTTCTTCATGTTATGGTGACCCCCAACCATAAAATGATTTTCGTTGCTACTCTATAACTGTAATTTTGCTACTGTTATGAATCGTAATGTAAATATCTTTTTGTTTTC
>NW_017731367.1:6828737-6875104 GCF_001890085.2 Hipposideros armiger | reverse complement strand
CGCTGCTCTAGAAGGTTCCGCCCAGGGGCAGGAGGGGAGAGGACCGCTGCCCAGAATTTGCAGGCCATTGAAGCACACGCGAGGCTGTGTGGGAACAACAGTGAGATGAGAGTGGGCCCTGGGGTGGTGACCGGGATGCAGTGACACCGGCAGTGGTGGGGGCGACTGCCACACATGCAACGCTCTTCTCCCATACTCCGTCCACAAGGGACGGGACGGCCCGTGGTCCGGGTACGTAGGTACGTAGGAAGTGGTCAGGTGGCGCTCAGGGACCTGCAGCTCTCTGGACACCCAGCCTTCTCTGGCGTCCGGTGTGGCCCGTGGAGAAGGCCTAGCAGCGCTCGGGGCACGCGGCCCAGCTCCCGACCCCTGCAATGTGCCCCATGAGACTTCTCCTGCGTTGGGCTGTTGGAACCTTATGTTTGAGATGAGTGAGCTGTCTGGAGTTCACAGAGTGGTGAGCGCGCAGCGTGGCCTTGCTGTGCCTTGTCTGTGGGCGGCGAGGTGGGCGTGTGGCATCCACCGCCACTCTGTGAGGGAGTGGCAGTGACAAGGGCACACGACACCCTAGTGTTAGGAAGACAGCTTGGCTGCACAGACCCCTATAGGCTCCCGACACTTCCACAGCCACACACAGTGCTTTCCGTGTAGTCTTGAGAGGGGGGCGGGGAGGTCTCACCTTTATAAACGGGAGTTGAGCCATCACTTGGCCCATGCAGCCTGCTGCCACTCAGCTGTTTCTCACGTGACTGCCAGTGACGGTGGGTTACCTGTTGGTGCAGCGCGTGCACTTGAGTTTATGGTGATGACATTCGAAAGGTGATGAGGCTGCTTGTCACCTGCCCTGGGGTGTCCTGCGTAGGGCACTGATCTGAGCCTCATTTTCCTTAGTGGCGTTGCCGCCATCTGTCTGCTGGGACACCCCTGGCCTTGGCTGTCACATGTCGGTGTGACTGGTGTTAAGTGGCCCATTGCGTTTCACACGTGAAAGCCAAGCCCCCAGGCCCTGACTGCTGGCAGCTTTCACTCTAAAGTTATTTTATTTAGCAGCTGAAGGAAGTATTGTTGTAACTGGATGCTTCATCCATTCGGACCCTTAATCTAAAAAGTTTATTTTATCAAGAAGTTAATACATGTCAAAAGTAGAATGTGGCTTTTGATGAATGAGCGGATGTAGCCACCTGGAATAGGGTGCGGTGGCTGCGAGGCTGTTTTCTGTGGTGGAGAGATTTGGTGCTGTGTTGCTGCTGACAGTTCCTGTGTGTGTGACTGTGAGTGTGTGACTATGAATGTGTGTGTGTGTGTGTGACTGTGTGTGTGTGACTATGAATGTGTGTGTGTGTGTGAGTGTGTGAGAATGTGTGTGTGAGTGTGTGTGACTGTGAGTGTGTGTGGCTGTGTGTGAATGTGAGTGTGTGTATGAGTGTGTATATGAGTGTGTGTGTGTGTGAGAATGTGTGTGTGTGACTGACTGAGTGAGTGTGTGTGTGTGTGTGAGTGTGTGTGACTGACTGTGAGTGTGAGTGTGTGTGTGGCTGTGTGACTGTGTGTGAGAGAATGTGTGTGTGTGAGTGTGTGCTTGTGTGTCTTTGGGAGATTCCCGCTGGCTGCTGGTGCAGGTCCCCTTTTCTCCGCCTTCTGACCTCTGGCCCCCCTGGAATGGGTGGCAGGAGCCTGGCTGGTCGTTTCGGGGTCTGCTTTGGCATTGCTGAGATGTAGTGAAATGCTTCCTGTTCGAACACACTGAAACGGGGTTTTATTACTCTCAAGCGTGGAACCCATGAGGGAACTGAAATATAAATCTGTCCCAACAAATTATGGGGAAAAAACCTTAAGCTTTCTGCTGTGTGGACATCCATCATACAGTGACACTCTTACAGAACATAATTGCTAGACCTTGCAGCCATATTCCACTAAGGGTGTTTACTGAACAAAACACTGCTCATTTAAAAAGCTCACCATGTAAATAAATAGGACTCGGGAACAGCATATAGCTACGAGTTTGGTTTTTGGTTGAAGTGAAAATTCAAATTGATTTTGATGAATTAAATTCAAATTATTTAATGAAGCGCATTTGCATTAAAAATGATTTCCTATCAGTTTTTCCCGTCTGATCCCCCGACCTGGGCCTCCTTGCAGCCCCGTGTTCCCAGGATCAGCCTGCTCTCCCTGCGTTGACATCGGCACGCACTCGAAAGGAGGCTGTGCCACGTCTGAGGTTTCACTGTTTCAGGAGGACAATTCAGCAAGTCTTCTCTGTGTACATGCTGATCGAGAGACTATAATAGCGAGAACTGTAAAGTGTTTATCACTGTCCAGAAAGTCTAAGGAAAATAGTGCAGGTGGGATGGGTCAACAAGGTAGCCATTAGTTTTGGATCTTTCTGTGATGCAAGATGGTCTGTGAGTGGTTGACAGCCTCTCTCTCTCTCTCTCTGTCTCTGTCTCTCTCTCTCTCTCTCTGTGTCCCCCGCTCCCCCAGCCAGAAGTGTTCAGATGGGTGAATTCCTACCAAGGAAACCGTCTCACGGATCCACACGAGTCTTCATTTGGATTGGAAACGGACCATCCCCGGAGTCCGTGCGCCCCTTTGCTGCCCCTGTCCTCACCCCCCACTGCTCCCACCAGCGTGATCATAGTTTTACCTGGCTCATATTTTATCACACGGGTCACGCCGTATGCACCCTGCTGTCTGCCTGCTCTTCTCCAGCTTTACGTTTCTGTGACTCACCTATGCTGCCACTTGTAGGTGGAGTTGGTGTATCCTTGTTGCTGTATGGATTTCTAATGATATGACTGCACACAGCTTATTTATCCAGGCTGCTGTTGACGGATGGCTTCTGGCTCCCACAGATCACACTGCTGTGTTGTTGTAAATGACCAGTGAGCAAACGCATGCATTTCATTTCTGTGGGGTACGCCCCTAGGAGTGGCCTCGCCGGAACGCAGGTCTGTGTGAGTCCGGCTTCAGTGTGCCCCGCCAGGCAGGTCCCCGCATTGTCGTTCCCACCACAGCAGGCAGGGTGTGAGTTCCCGTCGCTTCACATCCTTGCCAACGCTGGCTTCTGCCTTGCTGGTAAATTGTAGCCTTTCGTAGTTTCCCATTGTGGGTTAGCTTGCATTTCCCTGGATTACAGATGTGGAGCACATCTTCACGTGGTGGCTGACCGTCTGAATTCCTCTTCTACGAAAGCACCTGTTCATGCCTTTTCCCCATTTTTTTTTTTGGGTTGTCTGATTTTTTCTTAGTGATTTGTAAGAATTATATATTTTGTATCCCTATGTAGGACATATGTTGGACAGATTATCTTCGCCTGATCCTTTGGTTGCCTCTTCACTCTTCTGCGGGGTCTTTTGATAAACCGTTCTGAATTTTGATGCAGTGTGCATAATATATCATTGTCTTTTCTTTGCGGTCAGTGCCTTAACAAAAGGTGTGAGAAGTATGTTGAAGAATCTGTGTCTACCTGAAGACCTTTTTCCCTGATGTCCTTTGGGATAGGCTTTGTTTACAATCCACCTCACACTTATTTCATGATGGTGGGTCATGGTTCATTTCTGTTTCCAGAAAGGTAGCAGGCGACCCGGCTCCAGTCTGTTTACCTTTGGGTTTGGAGCGCACCCTCTGCTATAATCATATCACTGCACTTGTGTCTATCTCACTCTAGGATGTTCTGACCCGTGTTTTATTTGTCTATTCTTACAGCAATGTCTTAATTACGTAGGTTGTATGAAAAGTCTTGAGCCCTCCAGGTCTATTTTTCTTCAAGATTGCTGTTCTAGGTCCTTTGTACGTCTTGTAACGTTTAAAATTAACTTGTCAATTTGCAAAGAAATTCTGGTGGGATATTGACTCAGATTGCAGTGACTACCAACGAATTTGGGAAACACTGACATCTTAACCATATTGGGTCTTCCCGTCCATGCACATTGTATATTCCTCCATTTATTTAGATCTTTAATTTCACTTATCATGTTTCACAGTTTAATGTGTAAACTTCCTATATGAGGTGTGATCAAACAATATGGTGAATGTTCAAATAAAAAAAATGTATTACAGTAAAAGACAATGCCATTAATCCCCCTCAAAATACTCCTCCTCACTTCAAACACACTTATCCCATCGTTCTTGCCACTTTCTGAAGCAGTTCTGGAAGTGCTCTTCTGTGAGGATCTTTAGTTGCGCTGTTGTGGCTGCCTCGATGTCCTGAGTCATTTTGACCTTTGGGGAAGAGCCAGAAGTCGCACAGTGCCAGGTCCGGTGGATAAGGTGGATGAGGACACACCGTGATGTGTTTTATTTGACAGAAATTGCCGTATACCAGAAGCTATGTGTGACACAGAGCATCGTCATGATGGAAGATGATTTACGGCAAACTTTAAAACACACCTTCTCTCAACCGTAGCTCACACCAGACTGCACCAAACAAGTTGAAACTTGTCACACACTGTTACTAAGGTTCGATGCGCCACTTCCCATATTGAATATTCCTGCCTTTCCATTGGATAGCACTCGGCAGCAGCACTCACTGTATTTTGTGATCACAATGGAAAGGCTCCGTGTCACACATCGCTTCTGGTACAGTAATTTCTGTCCAATTAAAACATCACAGTGTGTCCTCATCCACGTTATTTACCGGATCTGACACTGTGCGACTTCTGGCTCCTCCCCAAAGTCAAAATGACCATGAAAGGTGAATGTTTTGAACCGATTAAGGACATGGAGGCAGCCATGACAGTGCAACTAAAGACACTCACGAAAGAGGACTTCCAGAACTGCTTCAGAAGGTGGCAAGAATGATGGGATAAGGGTGTTCAAAGCGAGGGGAGTATTTTGAGGGGGATTAATTGCAATGTGTCTTTTACTGTAATACATTTTTAAAAAAATTTAAACATTCACCATATTTTTTAATCACACCTGATACATCTTTTGGTAGATTTAGCCTGGTATTTGCCGATAGTGGATGCTGTCATAAATGGTATCTTTTGTTCAAAGCTTATTTTCTATTTGTTTGTTGCTGTTATGTAGAAATACAGTAGATGTTTGTATATTGACCGTAACAGTGATCATGTTAACTTCGCTTAGGGATTTTGATAGATTTTGGTGGATTGTTTTGAGTTTTCTCTGTGCACATTATATTGTCTGTGCATAAAGCAGCAAACTCTTCCTTTTTAATCCTCGTACCTTTCGTTTCTTTTCCTTGCCTCGTTTCCCTGGCTAGCATCCCCAATAAGCTGTTGACTGAAAGTGGCGAGAGAGGGTGTCCGGGCCTCAGTCCTGGCTCAGGGGACAGCTCAGTGTTGCCTTCAGCTGATGATTCACAGGCTTTCTCCACACTGCGGTGCCACAGGCTATGTGGCACCTCTCTTTGGTCGCTTTGGTCTCTCTGACAGGCCTGCTGTCTGCCCACCAGCCTGGCAGGCCGACGCCGTAGGGGAGGTGTGTGGACTGTGAGCCGTGGTCGTTCTTTGCCCATGTGATGGGAGGCCGAGGGTTGTGGTCAGTGAGAAAACACGTCCTGCTCTCTGCCACAGTTTTTGGTGGCACTTAATAAGATTTTTGAAAGAATGTTCTCTGAAGGATTTGTAGCTGTAAGACTTTTACTCTTTGGAAGGTTTATGGTTTATTCCATGAATTTAGGTCAACGAAAGTTTCTGAGGGCGGCTGCAGGAGGGAAGAACCATAGATAATCCTAGATTCAAAACATTTGGTGGAGGAAATATTGGCGCACACTTAAGCCATAGTGATGCATTTTATTTCATTTCTTCTGTATGGAACAGAAATAAAACTAAAGAAAGTGATGTCTTTGTACGAATACATACTTAGTGTCTGGGACGCCTGACTGTGGAGTGACTGTGCCTTTCTAAAGGAGCTTGTGAATCGAAATGACAGATCCTTCGCTGCTGCTCACCCTCCGGATGTGGCTTTACGTTTATATCGTGAATCAGAAGAGAATGCAGTCACGACAACAGCCATTTCAAGGTGTACTGTGTTCAACACTTCTCCAGGATTCACCAGCATTGTGTGCTTTCGCTGGCGATGTGCAGGTCTGCATGTCCAGTGTTCTCTGTGAGTCGGTTTTGGGAGCCTTAAGCCTTTGTCGTGTTTGAGATCCCAGGACCACGTGCTGTGTGAGTGTTTCCTAAAGAAGCAGTAATGGGTGCATTACTAAAGTGTTGTTAGACGTTTACGTCAGGCTGAAAGGAACTATCTCGTGCTTGAGTTTGATTTTATTAAAACGTTCAAGTCCTGGTACATTTTGTATTGTGAATATTGCAGTGGGCTGTTCAGAGACTTTCTGCCGAAAAGGATGCTGATGGGAATGGGGGAGGAGAGGAGAACGTTGGTGACACAGGCAGACAGTGTGCTCTCAGCGGGTTCCCTGAGGTTGAATATGAAAGCTTTCCTTTCATTGTGGGATTGAGGTGGTATTGCTTTCTTTGTCAGGAGTTTAGTTTTCAGCTGTAAAATGGTTTGTTCTTCACCCCCTCTGTCCCACACCTTCCTGAAGATTCGCAAAGTCCGTATGAACCAGGTGTTCCGAGGATTGACAAAGCAGTTCCCTCTGTGTGCAGCCCTGCGTCCTCTGAGGCCGTGGCTCCCACAGGCCCATGTGCCTTTGGAGTTCTGGAATCTTCCACGTTAGATGTGGTCCTTAACTCCTTTCCTGTCGCCTCTGAGAGGCAGAGCTCTGTTGCGTTTGCAATTTTCTTTTGACCTCTGCCCTTTTTGAGGTGAATTCTGGGGTCAATTCAGGAAAACTTCTCAAAAGTCCATTCGGTTGAGCACACTTTTGCTGCTTGCTTACCGTGGGCCACATGCTAGGGACCCTGCAGGGCAGCCGTGTTGCTGCTGTTACGATGTTTCCTCCCCCAGGCGGCAGGGGCTGACAGAGAGTGAAAAAGTTAAGTGTGTAAGGCGGGTCTATAATACAAGAGCTCTGGGGGGAAAGAAAGCAGGGTGACGGGAGTGAGATGGAGGGTGGCGGGGCTGCCGTCGGGTGCTAAGGAGAAGCCTCTTTGGGGAGACAGGTTCGAGAAAGGTGCGGAGTGAGCGCCACGGAGATGAGGGCTCAGGGTTCCAGAGAGGGAAGCCACGGGGCGCTCACAGCTGCTTTGCCCCGACTCTTCGGGACCTCACATGCCCGTGGGCACGTCTCTAAGCAGTGCCGGGAGCCTGGCATTCCCAGATGCCTTTGGCCACTGAGCCCTTTCTCCGCGAAGCCTCTCCTTTAGTTCTACTGAAAACGCCCCAGGGAACCCGATTTACCCTCACCCAGTCCTTTACAGGGGAGAAGTAGCCCAGAGGACGAGACAGGTCCCCCTGGTGATGCCGGGCCGGGTGGCGCTCAGGTCTGCCAGCTCCCGGTCCGGCTCCCCTGGCTGGGTACAGCGGTGTGAACAGCCAGGCGTGACCCTGTTGGTCTCAGCAGAAGGCAGACAGTGGCACGAGCCAGCACGTGTGCCGTTACCGGCTGCAGTGGGAAGGTGGCCCCGGGAAGACCTTGAGGGTCCTGGCTGGGGGAGCCGCCGTTTCAGCCCCACTGAGCGTAATGCTGGCGACCTGGGCTCCCCAGCTGCACCTCGGGCTGGGTCTCCAGGCCCCTCTGTGGCATTTGTCTGCCCTCCGGTCACAGCACTTCACTGTCCTCTGGGGAATGACCCCTTTCCCGTTGAATTCACTTTGGTGGGGCTGCTGGTAAGGTGTCCCTGCAAGCTCGCCGAGGGGCCTGACTCCCACAGCCTGACAAGCAGGCCCCTGGGAACGCGAGCCTCTGACGAGGCTCCCGCTGCCTGCCCGTTGTTTCTCGCCTCAGAACCGTTCCAGCCGCTCCCAGCTACCCAGTTTCCTTCTGGGAGGTTCCTTTGTTTGCCTGGAGGGTTCCTGTTGCTTGCAGCCGTGGACCTCTGGCAGATAACACCTGTGTTCTAACGTGTTGCATCCTGGAACCCAAGGCCTTGCCTCCTGGGGTTCACTCATTGTGTTCTAGTTTCTTGCGTCTAGAAAGAAGGGTTCACAGGCTGGGCGTTGAGGTGCTTCAGCCTCCCAGTTCCAGACCCGAGCTCTCACTGCCTGTCCCTTGGGGCCCTGGGCCCTGGGCCCTGGCACAGCCTGGCTTGGAGACAGCTTGAGCCAGAGGCAGCAGGCTGTGACGGTCTCTGGGCTGGCGGGGGCTGCTGATGGCTCTGGAGGGGCCCAGAGGCTGGATTGGACCAAGTAGAGGGGAGTTTTGTACGTGCAGCACCCCTCGGCTCTGGGGACGGGCCCCCCCTGGGGGGAGCGAGGCCGTGTCCGTGTCCGTGTGAGTGCTGCCACTGGCCTGCCCTGGACCTCCTGTGCTGCTCACACACCTTCAGGGGCCTCTGTTTCCCATGGTGTGGAGGACACGATATTCTGAAAAGCCCCCTTGTTTATAACACAACTGGGCTCCGAATAACCTATCTCTAAAATACGTTTTTCTCTCAGCTTGACAATGCATTTAAAAGTAGGAGAAAACTCGTGGTAGTAAGGTTACACAGATGCACCCATTTTCAAAATTCTGCCGTTAAATTTTGGGCATTTCAGCTTGTAAGAGATTTCGGGGAAGTAGGGACGTCTGGACTTGGTAATTGTGGGAGCCGGGCGTTCCGAGCTCTCACTGTTCTGTTTACTTTGTTTGTGATTGAAATTCTCACAATACAGAAGCTTTTCTAAAGCAAAAGCAATTTACAGTAAAACCCTGGAAGATCTTAAATTTAAATTGCAGATATCAATATGAGCACTTCTTTTTACTGAAACAAAATTTGTATTTCTTGTTGTTCCCATATCCAAAACAGTTCAAAGCAGCCAGGCTGCAGGGCACCCCAGTGGCACAGACGCTAACAGAAGCCAACCAGGTTGTGTCACACCAGCGTGAGCAGACACTGGAGCACTGTGGGACAAGGGGACAGGAGGGACTCTGGAAACCTGTGTCCTGGCCATGTCCTATGAGGCCGGAGGCAAAGGAGCTGCACTGACATGCTGGACGGAGCCTCGTCGGCGAATGTGTGCCTCCTGTGGGCGGGTGGCAGTTCTGAAACCACTTTCAGCCAGAGCTGAACAAATAAAATACATCGCGGGTGATGAGAAGCGGGCTCCTCTCACTGCTGCGGAAGGAAGGTGAACTCCAGGAGGGGAGGGCTGCCGTCAGCCTGTGGTGTTGGGCTGGACTCGGAGGCGTCTGTGCAAACCCATGATATGACGGAAGAAACCCATGTGTGAGTGAGTGTGCACACACTGCTGGGAGGGGCCCACGCGGTGACCCCCGTGGTACGGGGCGCATGGAGCACCACAGAGAGGAACCAGGCTCCTTGGAGAAGGGGTTCATCCCAGGGTGGTGACAGGGACCTTGTGGGACCAGAAAGTAAGGAAGTGCTTAAAAAAACAAAGAAAGATTAGGGGAGGGGACCTTGTCACAAAAACGCAGGCGCTGACCGAAAGGAGCTCCCGTCGGTCAAAGCTTGGGCAGCAAAGTAAATAATGATGGTACTGGGTTATAACGCACAGAATAAAATAAACATCCATGAGTCCGTAGCGATGGAAATAAATCACTGATTAAGCAGGAAGACGGAGACATGACAGCTCATCCTGGCTGTGGAATTCTAAGTGATCTACAGAAGCAAGAGGGGGTGAACCAGAGGGACTTGCGGTGGGATGTCCTGAAGGGTCCAGTGGCCTGAGATGCCCCGTGCTCCGACCCGACCATGCTCTCTCTCCTCCAGTGAACTTTGGCAGTTTGGGTCTTTTAAGGCATTCATTGATTTCATCTAAATTATCAGTTATTTGGCATAAAGTTGTTCACAGTATTCCCTGTTGTCCATTTACTATCCGTATGGTCTGTAGGCACCTCCTCTCTCACTGATACTGTTCACTTGTGTCTTTATTTTCGCCATCAGTTTAGCAAGAGGTTTATCCATTTTATTGTTTCAAAGAAGCAGTTGAGTTTCATTGGTTTTTCTTTTTTCTATGTCAGTGATTTCTGCTCTTTGTTATTGTCTTTTCTTGTGGCCGGGGGGAGGTGTTTATTTTGTGTTTGATTTCTTCTTTTTTTAGTTTCTTAAGGCGAAACCTGAAGTCCTTGATTTGAGACGTTCTTTTCTAATGTAGGTGTTCAGTGCTATGAATTTCCCTGAGCACTACCCATTGTGATAGGTTGTGTTTTCATTTTCATTCATTCCAATTTGTGTTTTAATTTCTTCTTTGCACCATGAAGAATATTATTTAGTTTCCAAATTTTTGGAGTTTTCTTGGTATCTTTCTGGTACTGATTTCAATAAATTTAATTTAGTCAGAGAACATTTTTATATGGCAGCACTTGAGTCTTTTAAAATTTATCATGAGACTTGTCTTATGGCCCAAAAGATGTCTATCTTGGTAAATGTTCTCTGTACCTTTGAAAAGAATGTGAAGAATGTGTACTCTGTTGTTATAGTCTACAAATGTCTTTTTGGTCAAATTGGTTGATAGTTACTTACTAATTTCCTGTCTGCTTGTTCTAACAATTGCTAAGAGCAGGGTGTTGAAATTTCCATCTATAACTGCAGATTTGTCCTTTTCTCCTTACACTTCATTACTTGTGTCTTCATGTAGGAAGCTCTGTTATCAAGTGCATAAATGTTTAGGATTGTTATATCTTCTTGATGAACTGACCCCTGTATCATTATGAAATGGCTTTCTTTATACCTGGTGACATCCTTTCTTTAAAATTTACTTTGCTATTAATGTAACTGTTACAGATTTCTTTTGATTAGTGTTTGCATGACAACTTTTCCATCTTTTACTTTTAATCTATTTGTATCTTTGTACTTAAAATGGGTTCCTTGTAGGCAGCGTTATAATTGGGTCTGTAACGCTTGGGGAAGATTTATTTCATTATATAAAATGCGTGATCTCCTCTCCGAGTCACTTTCAGTCCTGCCTTGCAGGGTTCCTCTTTACACTCTGGGGGGGGGGGTCCTGCTTTTACATCCGGTCTCACAACCTCTGCCCTTTAACTGGGGTGACATGGTCATTGGTAGAGTTGGGCTTAAAGCTACCATCTTTCTGTTTTCTATTTGTCACTTTCTTGTTCTTTTTCTGCCCTCATTTGGATTGAGTATTTTTATGGTTACATTATATATTTTTTATTGACTTTTAACTAGAACTGTTTTTCTGAGTGGATGCTTTGTGATTTATGGCGTATATCTCCAACTTATCCGTCTGCCGGCAGGTGCGGTTACTCCATTCTACGTCTAGTGGAAGAACGCAGGAAAGCATGCTCCTCCCCATCTGTGTCATTTCTGATGTTTTCTTAGTGCACATGACATAAACTTCTCAGTACATTATTATTGTGCTGTAAACAGTTGTTTTTAAAAGGGATTCAGTATTAGAGAGGACTGTTATATTCACTGTGTGGTTCCCACCTCGCACACTCTCTGCCCTCACGGAGATCCCTGTTTCCTGCTGCCCGAAGGACTGGAATGTTTCTGTGAGTGCAGCGCTGCTGGGGATGAATGTCTGCAGCTTTCCACATCTGAAAACATCTCTATTTCACCTTTGTTTTTGAAAGCTAGTCTCACGGGGTGGCAGTTTGTTCCCCCCCCACCCCCGCCCGGTGCTTTGAAAGGCGCCCCCACCCTGCCCCACTTCCCGCTGGCCAACATGCTGTCAGCTGAGAAATCTGCTGTCGTTTTTACTTTTGCCTTTCAATCTGTAATGTGGTTTTTTTCTTCCCGACTGATTTTAAGATGTTATCTTAGAACTAGTTTTAAGATACTTGGTTATGTTGGGCCTTGGTGTAATCTTCTTCAAGTGTTTTGTGCTTGGAGTTTGTGAAACTTCTTGGGTTTGTGGGTTTTAGTTTTCATCAAATGTGGGACATTTTAAGGCGTTACTTTTCCAGTGTTTTCTATTCTCCTGGCACCACAGTCGGGACCCTTGTGGAGTGCGGAGCAGACACCTAGGGCGACCGTGGGGCTCACCGAGTCCCTTGCTCCTCGGCAATCACCATGCCTGATGCCCAGTGTCTGGAAACCATAGATAGTTTCACGTATTTTGTCTGTTTTAGCTGTTTTCATGTGGGAGAGTAAATCTGGTCCCTTTATTCTATTTTGGCTAGAAGCAGAATTCTGATTGTTCCCAGGGAAATTTCGAACTGTCAAAATCATATTAGCAGCTTTGGGTTTAAAATAAATAACAGCAGCATCAGTGGCTAACACTTCGTGCTTCCTGTGGGCCCGGCCGGACATGGTGCTTCTCGGCTGGGTTAACCTGCTTAGTCCCTGTCATACCCCTGGGACATTCACACGGCTGCTTCCCCATGCTGGGGTGCCAGCAGCTGCCTGTGCATTCGTGGAAAGGCCTCTCTGGGGCTGGCCGAGTGGCGCGTTGGTTAAGAGTTGGCTTGGGATGCCAGCTCTGATCAACAGGGCCCTGGTTCAGATCCCACATGAGGGCCAGTGATGCTGCGCCTTCTATAGCTAAGATGCTGCACAACAGCTCAACCTGGAGCTGGGCTGCCGTGAGTCGCTGGCGACAGTGTAGGCTGCAGTGGGGCTTCCATGAGCTGCTAAGAGCTGACGTGAGTGATCGTCCAATGGCTGGCGACCAATTGCCTCACCCGGGAAGAACGCAATGATAATACCAACATGGTCCAGTGAAGCGACGTCCTCCACAACTAGACTGAAGAACAAAAGGACAGCAACTTGTCTGTTCCCCTTTCCTGATTCCCCAACACTGTTCCCTCCCCTAATTCCCCAATAAAATCTTAAAAAAAAAAAAAAAAAGATAGGCCTCTGGTGCCACAGGAGACGCGGGCTCAGAGTGTGCTGAGAGCACGTGAGGCTGTGCTGGTGGCCCTGAGCGCAGCGATGCGGTCAGGGCCCCTGAGAGCAGGGAGGGAGGCTGTGCTCGCCCACTGTCTCCTGTGATGTGTGCGGCTCCTTGGGACCAGCCAGGACGCCGGGTGCTGTCCCCTGGCTGTGTGGAGCTGCTTTTCGCACCCCGCGCTTTCCCCTCCGCCTCGTGTGTGCCCCTCCATTGAAAGAGGGAGTCTGTGTGCAGTGCGGCCTCGGCATGATGGAGAGGACTGTGGATGATGGGGGCACATTACTCTCCCAGACCATCTGGGTACACACAGCGCCGGTCAGGGCGGTCAGGAAGAGCCGTGCTGTGCGTGTGGGCTGTTAGGGGTGAGTCGTGTCCCCTCAGAAAAAAGATAGATTGAAGCCTTAACCCCCAGGACCTCAGGATGTGACCTTATTTGGAAAATAGGGTCATTGCAGATGTGTGAATTATTTAAGATGAAGTCGCACTTGATCCAGTTGAGCCCCGATCAGTATGACGGGTGTGCTTACATGGGCACCGGCATGTGGAGGCAGAGACGCACAGGGACACGCCATGTGACGACGGCCGGGTTGGAGTGACACAGCTGCCAGCGGGAACACTGTAGCTCATGTGCAGCAGCAGGAGCCGGAAGAGGCGGGGAGGGTTCCCACAGGGGCTGGAGGGGAGTTGTTTCAGCCCCCCGACACTCCCATGCCCCCCGAAACGCCCAGGTCGTGGCCGCCCTAGGACGTGAGTGCACTGGGATGCAGTTTCTTTCATGGATAGTCTGCCCTGCACCGAAGCATGTCTGTGTGACACGAGGTGGCTCGTGTGCTGCTGGTGACGGGCGGAGGTGCCAGTGATGCAGCGGTGGAGCTGGGCCACGCGTGACCTCCCCGTGCGTCGGCGATGACGGCCATCAGGGAGCGGCATCTGGACGCCCAGTGTGGCGGTCGCGGGGAGCCCGTGCCCTGGCTGCTCCTCCCCACTGGCTCTCTCCCAGAAGCCTCCACTGCATGCTTTCCTCCGCCCGCGTGTCTTGTCCCTGAGGCCATAACTTAGAAGCTTCAATTATTCCATTATCCTCTCTCATTAAACTCTTGCCCCCCTTTTTCTAAAGGTAAAATTGTGCACTTACTGGACTTTTTATTTACCAGGCACTTTATATGTCCTTTTTAAACTGTGGGCATGTCTTTATTAGCATTATATTGATTTTTATAGCACCCTGGTTGTCACTTTACAGTTTAGAAGAGTCTGCTCTGGTCTTGTTTCCCATAAGCCACGATGTTTGCCGTCTGCAGTTTTGTGGAGTGTGAGCTTACTCCAGAACGTGTGTGTCGTATGACTTCTGTGTTCTGTTTGCTGTGCACTGGAGGGGAGGCTGCTGGATGCCGGGCGTTCAGCTGCGGACGGTCAGCTGCCAGTGTAGGGCTCGGAGAAGGTGTTTAGCTAGTGCTGCAGTGGACACAGGATGGGATAGGACCAAGGGCACACAGCATAGGGCAAAACCCAGGTCTGCACCAGGGCTGTTCTTATTTGGGGAGAAATAAACAGTCACCCACCCTGGGCCTTGCAAAAGGGCCCCAGAATTGGGGAGGGGGCACTGTCCTGAAATTCAGAGGATGAATATACCTCTGAAAGTAATTAATAGTCGAAATCAGAAAATCCGTTTCAAAAGACTTTGGCTAGGAGGAGACATGACTCTATAGACAGGAGCAGACGGCTATGAAGAGAACCAGCCGAGAGGAAAAAAACAACGGAACTAGTTGTAAAAGGATATGGTTGAAAACAAAGAGTTTACGGTTTAGTTAAAATCTGTAGTAGAAGCCATATGGAAGAAAAGTGACATGGAAAATAGCGGTGATGTGGAGAACATGCTTGAGAAGGTGCCTGGGAATGCAGAATGAACAGCACATGTGGCAGCGGTGACAGCCTGATGGGATGGAGCGGTGCCACCCAAACAGGAGAAGGATCCCTGCAGAAGCCAACACACACCTAACAGCAGTGAGAACCAGAATGAAACCGAAGAGCATTTTCCTGAGCACAAAGACCCATACGTATTGAAAGGCTCATGTTTGGAGCAGAATAAACGAAAAGAGGCTCTTACCATCCATCTTCTGACAACATTTTTGAATTTCAGGATTAGAAAAAAGAATTCTAACAGAATTCAGACAGAGTAAAGTGACAGTAACAACCACAGCAGCGCCATCATGACTCAGCCCCCCAAAGGCTCCCTGGACAGGAAATACTTCAGCTGATGGGAGTTTTCCGCGATGCTGAGGGTGGCGCAGTGACGAGAGGTTTGGAGGAAGGAATGTCTGGTCTAAGATTTTATACCCAGTCGTGCTAAGACTTTTATACCCAGCCACGTTGTGGCTTTTGTGTGAAGAGTAAGAGCCTCCTGAGATTGCAGGGGTTTGCGAAACATGCCCGCCACCTCGCCTTCAGGAAAACGGTATTCCTTCTGGGCAAGAGGTGAATAAAAATTGTGAACCTGAAATAAGTAAGTCACTGTTTAAGGAAATAACCAGATACAAAACAGTAACTGCACAGATACTAATCACAGAGTTATAACGTGTACTTGGAAACGGGAAAGCACCTAAGTAGCCAACCTTGGGGAGTGATTCCTTACACGACATGATGGTTAGGGTTCTTCGCTTATAAGCAATAGGAAGGAAAAGATCCTTGAGTAATTTAATGAAGAACAGGAAATTTGTCACACTAGTAAAGGAAGAGATGACAGAGCAGCCTCTTAAGGGCTGTAATCTAGGATCAATAGGAGAATTTTCATAGCTACTGTTTTCTCAATTTATTTCTATATTCTGATTATAAAAGTAACACATGCTCATCATAGAAAAGTTTAACAAGTGAACCACGATGCCACCACACGGGCAGACACTCGGCGGGGGGCTCTTCTGTTAAGTGACTGATGTGTGCAAGAGGCTGGCTGGTCTTGGGGAGAGGATTTGACAAGCTCAGCTCCAGTTGTGTGCCATGCTTTGGTCTGGGGACAGGGCCCTGTGACTGCAGGCTCATCAGAAACACCTGAAGTCGGGGAGAGGCAGCTTCTGTCACTCCCGGACTAGGAGGCAGCCTCCCAAACGGTGTTAGCAAGGTGGTTAATGACACTGGAAAATTCCTGGCCATGATGTCCACAGTGAGGGTGGGATACACAGCTGTGGAGCCAGCTGTGTGTGTGCCTGCCCTGTGTGGTGGCATCCTGGGTGACCTGGTAAATACTTTCCTGTGACGAGCAGGTATTACCTTTATAATGAGAAAATGGAAACCAACTGAACAGGGTAGCTTGGAAGATGGAAACGTGAGGAACTGCGTGAGTGCGGAAAGCTGAGGTGAGGCTGGCTGTCTAGGGTTGTGCTAGGTCAAGTCTGAGCACCTGTGCCCATGGGCTGGACGGAGTGTGCAGAAACGCACAGTTGTGTGGTTGGGGTGGGCTGAGAGTGATTATTCTTGTAAGGTGTTTCCCACCGATGGTGCTGGGGCTGAGAAACGCTCCTCGACAGGGAGGTTTTTACACCTGTTCACACATATTTACTAGCAAAACCCCCGAGTGCTTCGTGTCAGCAGAAACGAGTCCACACGAGTGGTCTTAGCCAGCCCTGGTGAAAATGAGTGGAAAACGAAATGCTCGCGTCCTGAGCTTGGTGTTGGCCCAGATGTGGGACTCTGCACCCTGCCTAATGCCTGTCTTCTTTCTCTAACCACACAGGTCCTGTCCTGAGAGTCCGTGGGGACCCCGCCCTCCCCGGGCCTATGTGACGTGGTCGACGAGCCCCAGCGTCGGTGTGGCTGTGTCCCGATCCTCCCTGTTGCTGTACTTGGATGTGTCGGTGGAACTCTGCAGCTCTTTGGAGCGATTGTTTACGTGGAATCTTTGAGCCATTTTGAATTGCCGGAAGGAAGGAGCAGACACTGCTAGCAATGAGCTCCCAAAGCCACCCAGGTAAGCAGGCGGGGGGCTGTCCTCGGCAGAAGGAACTCACTGCTGGCCGCAGCTGGTCACTGACTTTTCTCGATTACGGCCCCTGTGTGTTGGTGACAGCTGCAAGCGTGCACAGCAGACTGTTCTTCAGCTCAGGAGAGCTGGGCTCCGGTCTTGGGCTGGTTTGCACGCTGACTTAGTGGCAGATGCGTTTCTTGATGCCGCGAGAAAAAGAATGTGCTTTGGCCAGATGACGTTTTAAAGGTCACTCTGGTTTGCAGTTAACTTCCCAGTTGGTTTCCTTGGTCCGGAGGGGCCGCGGGGGTGGGAGTGCTTCTGTGACTGGGCCTCAGCTGGGTCTGAGGACTAGCCGGCTGTGTGGCCACAGGTCACTTCTGCTGTCTGAGCGCATTTCACATGCATTCGTCCCTCAGTGCCCTAAAAACCTCAGAGCTGGAGGGATGGAGTGACTTGTCTAAGGTCACAGAGAAAGGAGTGGCCCTGCGAGGCTGGAAACCACATTTGTCTGGCCTGTGGCTTCAGAAGTGTGTTATGAGCACCCTCCTTTAGGACATCTGTCCCCTTGCAAAGTCACAGTGCAGTCGCCTGATGAAAGCCTGGAGTCCTGCCTTGTCCTGCCTGACGGGCTGGGCTCCTGCAGAACCGGCCCCGGATGCTTTCCGGCCTGCAGCCACTTCCGCTGACATCTGGATATTAGGTATCAGCCTGTCCTGCGCTCACATGAGTCAGGAGGTGCTGGCCCACCTGGGCAGGTGCCGGGCATCCTTGAGGCCCCCACAGCTCTGCCACTGGCGTGGGTCTGGCTCTGTAGTGCACAGGCAGAGGCTGCGGGGGTGGTCTCCCCCGTCGGGAGTGCCCCAGTGTTCACACACCTCCCCGTGGCCCGATCGAGAACAGGATTCCCCAGTTATATTTAGATATGGAGGCTTTATTGATGCAAACTGTTCATTATTGATTGATGCAATGTGTGACTCAGAGGGAAGCAGCCTGGGTGGAAGTGTGTCAGGCAGACGCGGAGCGGTGCCCAGCGCCCCCGACTCAGCCGCTGCAGGGTGGGGCCACGCCTTTTCCTGTGTCTGATCACGGGATGCGTGTAAACATGTAGCCAAGTGTCGTCTTCCCGTCCATTTTGATGTATTGTGAGCATCTTCTGTCTTATGCGTGAAATGCTAGCTCATTTTTGATAGCTGTAGATGGGTACTTACGTGGTGATAGCACTATTTATATCCGCTCAAGCGGCCTCAGGCACATATAGTTTGCACATAGGGTCTGTGAACATCTACACTGGAACAGCTTCAGGAAGCAGTCGCTCAGCCGGCGGGCATGTGCGTTGCAAATGCCGGGGCTGCTCTCCGGGGCCTCCAGAAACGCCTCCCTTAGCTCCGCGTTACAGTTTGTGAGGATCCCAGCGGCGCTGGGCGGGTTCCGTTTGTCTCACTGTCAGCCTGCTAGGGGAGAGTGACAGAGTTTACGCTGCTGTACAGATGGGATGCACGCTGGTGTTCGGCTTGGTATGGACTGGTCAGACCCTGTAAGTGCCACCGGGCATGCAGAGAGAAAGATGCTCTTTTTTTGTCTAAAGCAGCCTGTACGTATCCATCATACTGTACGTAAAAGTTCTCATATATTATGTGTTTATTGAGTGTATAGGAGTATATGTATGTATTCTTTATGTTATCTGTGCATATTAACTCAATTGAGTTATTGAGTTATTTAGTAGCTTTACTCTTTTTTCTGCTCAATTTTGAGGGAAGTGTGAAATTTTCTATTATGATTGTGGTTTATAATACGGTTTTTACATTACTGACCACTTGTTGCTTTCTTTATTTCAGTGCTTAAAAATTAAGGACTGTATGTATCTCTTGGTAGCGCAGGTCTCTTAACAAAATACCATGTATTTCGCTTTGCCCGCTGTTTCCTGGCCCCAGAAGATTGTGTCTCCTAAAAGGACGTCTGCCCCTGGTTCCTTCTGGTTGACGAACATCTCGGGGGCTCCTCTGGCTTTTGCCTTTCTCCCCTGGGAGTCTGTGCCTTTACGTGGGGAATTCTCCCATCGGTGTTGATTGCAGTCGCCATCCTGCCCGGTTGTGTCCGGTGTTGCAACCCGCTGACCCTTCAGGCCGGTCCTTTCTATGGGCTGAAGACTGAAGACTGAAGAGGGCGTGGAGCTAGTGGGGCGGCTGCTCGAGGGCTGAGCGCCCCCTTTTCTGTCTGGGTGTCTGTTAGGGTGGTGAGCTCAGGGCTCTCACTGTTCCCGGGGGGGGTGTCCCCTCTGCTCCCCAGGCCTCACTGCTCCCGGGGTCTCTCTGCTCCCGGGGTCTCTCTGCTCCCGGGGTCTCTCTGCTCCCGGGGTCCTCTCTGCTCCCCAGTGTTCTCTCTGCTCCCGGGGTCTCTCTGCTCCCTGGGGGTTCGTGCGGCCCAGGTGGAGACCTGCTGCCGTTGGCCCCTCCCCTCACCCTTGCAGCACAGCCTGGCTTTGCTCTGCTGAGAAAATGACCTTTTTGTTTGCTGTGTGTAACTTTTCTCCCTCCTGTGTTTCTTTAGAACTCCCTCTGGTGTGGGGTGAGGTATGCATTATGATTTTACTGCCGCTGTTTATGAACTTTGCCAGAGCCAGGCCCTGGTTCTCTGACGTCAAACTGTTAACTGTTGGGGTTTTATTGCTGTGAATAAGGGATTCTAATGATCTGAGCAGCCTGAGGAAAGGACCTGGGTTGATCCAGCCTCAAAGAGCTCTTCTTTGATAGTGAGAAGAGTGAGAAGAGGCTCTGAAGTACGCTGCCTGCCTGTCCAGTTGGGAACAGGGCGGCATGCTGGGTGGCACACGGGGCCCCTCCCTGGAAGGGGAGTCCCGGCACGAGGCTGAGGAGGCGGGGGCCGTGCGGGCCTGCCGGCAGGACGGGAGGCCCCCTTCTCTCGTCTTTCCTGTGCTTCCTCCAGGACACGCTGTGGTCTGGCCCGTGAACAGTGTGCCTAGCGTATTGTAACTTGGCTGAATCCCAAGAAAACCACTGTCACTCAGCCACCTTTGTGACACCCGCCTCTGTAGTGCAGCTTAGCTTCTGTGTACATTTCTGCCGGGAGGAAGTCTGGGCGAGAGACGCCGTAGATGTCGGGGGGCCCGTGGTGGGCATCCGAGGACCTGTGTGTGGTCATCCAGCCCTGACTCTCGGTAGAAAACTGGTCGGGCAGGACTGGAGTCGGGTAACTCAAGGGACCTATCTCTCTCCCTGCATCTTGGTAAGACGCATGTTTAGTGCTCAGTCAAAAGCAGAAAAGCTGTTTTGAGAAAAACTTGTATATTTAAGATCAGTGTTTTAATTTGGACCATTCTCTGACTTCTTAATAGTCTGTTGACCCCATCAGCATGATAGCTGCTAAAAAGTCTGCATGGTAACTCAGTGGTTAGTGAGTTTCAACGTGGTTTGATTGCTTCAGCCCACGGTGAAGGTTTTATCCCGGAAGCCTTCCTGGACGAGGCTCTCTGCCCTCCGCCAGTCAGAGCTGGGGTCTGGCTGCTTTCATTCTTCCTGCTCCCATCTTCCTTTGTTTGATCTTGAATCTGTTTATTTCAGCCAGTTTGGCCACTAGGGTTATTATATTTTAAGGTAGAAATTATCTTAGAAAGGAACATTTTTATATGCTTTAAATCATGCTTTGCAATGATTGAATGTTTCAGGAATATTGCAAAGCTTTAAGGACTGTAAAGAGAGAAAACGAATTTTGAGGACCTGCAGTTAGCACAGAGAGGACATCAGCCCTGAGCTGGACAGGTGGGTCCTGGACCCTGAGTGGGGCCCTGGGTTTCAAGAAGCGACTGGAGGGCTGAGGAGCCAGCAGTGGCCTTGACCGAGGCCGGAAGCCCAGGCCAGGCCTTCAGGAGGGCCAGCCGGCTGCAGGAGTGCTGGGAGCCTGGGCAAGGAAGGAGCCGGCCTGCGGCAGCGGGGCTCAGCGGGAGAAGAGCTTCCTCCAGACCAGACCCTTCTGTGAAGGCACGAGGGAGTTCCGGGTGGGGCAAGGCTGGGCCCCCAGGATGTGGGGGCCGGACCGGATCCTACACCAGCCCCAGGCAGGTGTCCTGGAGGGAGACAGGCCTGCCCAGCTGTGCAGGCGGGGGATGCGGAGCCCCTGCTGCCTGCTCCTGCAGGAGTGGTTCGGAAACCGCGGTTCCTTCCGCTCGCCAGGCCTCCTCCCAGCCCCGGAGCCTCTGCAGCTCTTGAATTCTCATTCTCCCGACCCCCGCCATCATTATCAGGGAGCTTAATCAGCCAAGGTTTGTTCTGGGAATCATGGAGACTTAACGACTTCGTTTTCAACTTATTTCTTTTTTAATCCTCAAATTGTGTTTTGTCTTTTAAAAATCACGAACACTTAGTCGCTATGAAGAGCTCAGAAAAGTCACTGTCAATGGAGCACTGATGGTTTGTTTTGGCAATCTCTGAAAATTCTTACAGCCTGTGGAACATTTGCATTTTTGTCCTTTTTTGAAAGCCACCATTGTAGAAATGCAAATTTCTGAGTTCTGAGATGCTGAATGTTGGATGATTAACGATATTGAAATTTAAGAATGAATTCCCGGTATGTATTTGACATGGAAAACCCTGCATTAGAGACCATTGATGCCGCTTGGTGCTGGAACCGACACACTGTAATTGCCATGCCCAGCGTGGGGCAGGTCACAGCGGACAGGTGTGCAGGTGTGCGGCCTCCTCTGGGCGCCGGGCTGGCAGGCTGGCTCTGTTTCACGGGAGGGGTTTCAAACTTGTAATAGTAATGCATCAGCAATGCTTCTTGGTCGCTCCGGGTGGAATCCTGCTGCACCTCTAGGAGGCCAGGGTGAAGGGCGACTGTTCTGAGCTGTGCTGTAGTTACTTCATCTGTTTTGCATGATAACCTGTGTCATGAGCTAGCATTCCGCTATTCCCGGCTTGTAGATAAATAGGACAGTATTACTGCTGTCCAGCACCAGAGATTAGGCAGCTGATCAGAAGCCGACCCAGAACCAGAATCGGTCATCTGCCCTTGAGGGACGTGAGCCCCGCTCTGGGAGACGCAGGGTGTCCGGGGCCCACTCAGGACTGAGCCTGCTGGTGTGCCCTGGGGTCCAGGCTGGGCCGAGGTACCGGGCTCCCTGGTACAGTGTGGCTCCTATGATGAGGGGATGGGCAGGGCGCGTGGAGGCCCCAGAAGGGATGTGGGAGGTGAGGACACGGGGCGGGTCCGGAAAGCCTAGGTGGGGTGCGGAGGGCCAGGCCCGGGCCCGGGGGAGCACACTGGGGTGGGGAGATGGGCGCCGGGCTACGGGGGCCTGGAGCAGTGAGGACAGGGCACGAGCCCGTGTCCCTCGCGGTTCCATGACCTCGTAGGTGTGAAGGGACTGTGGACCTCGCGTCCCGGCTCCCCAGCACCGTGCCCTCCTGGGACACAGGCTGTGTCCCCCCTGGGTTTCCACGAACGTGGTTTTGCTGTTGTTGGACTTCCTGGCTTCTGTGTTGCGGTGATGGATGTGCCAAGTATATTCCTGAACTTTCTCTGAGCTTCTCTTGAGAGCTGACTGGGAGACAGGCAAACCAGGTTAACTGGGGAGATTTGGTTGAAACTTTTCAATGTATTTCCACTTAAGAGCCTTTTATTTGCTTATTTCATGAGAACATGATAAAAAATGGACACTTTTAGGGAATTACAGTGATTAAGAAAATTTCAAATGAGACAAATAACTGTAAACTTTAGGATTATATCTGCCTTTGTGTTTAACTTGGCTAGCTGTTAGCCACTTAGTAAGACTGGAGGCACTGGCCTGAGGGACTGAGGAGCAGCGGGTGATGAAAGGAACTGCACTGTCTTCTTTTCACATCCCCCACCCCCTCCCTACCCTACTTACCAAACATGCAGAGAAACTGCCCCTGTGGGCTGGGCCTGGCGGGCGGAGCCTGGTCTGTGGGAGCCTGGCTGTGGCCGGGCAGGTGACTCCCCTGGAGGACCGCCTGGGCCATGGCTCCGGGGCTGTCAGGGTCACAGGCCCCGCGTGCCCAGCGGCCTGCCTCCTGCTGGCCTTCCGGCTCGTGGCAGCTTCAGCCTTACCACCCTGTCCTCCCCGCCCAGGGTTCTCGCTGCTGTTCCTTGAATGTGATGGTCCTAACTGGGAACTGGAAAAAGTCCATGTTGAAACACAACTTCAGAACTTTGCGGATTTTAACATGAAAAACAGTGTTCAACGTTACAACCATTTTCTACCTCTTACTAATGCTGTGTGCTCTTGAAAAGTTGTACTGGGGCTTATTTGAGTGATCTATATATATTCACAGTAAAATACGTAGGTATCGTACCTCTGTTTACTTGAAATTGCCTTGGTAAGGAATTACGTACAGTGGTTGAAGCGTCTTGGTAATTGGGGGGTTGGTTTTCCGTCCTTAATGATCGACGTTCTTCTGAGGGTGAGGCGAGCTCTGAGTCAGCCTCCGCATTCAAGGTTGAGGGCTGTTCCTGGTGAGCCATTATCCCCGAGCCTTCGCTGGCGCAGCTTTTGTGACAGTGCCCTTCCTCTACTTTAAACTTTAAACTCTTAGGCCGTTTCTTCGGAAGTTGCTTCTTACAGTCTAGTCATTCAGGCGCTAAAGCCAAGAGAACACCTTGTGTTTTAGGAGCTGGGCTTCTGTTTTGATTCATTTGCGTTCACAGCCAGGTTTAATTCCTTTTAGAATGCGTATGGGTTTTCCTAGGAGACGATTTGTAGAAAGTGGGCCTAGTGTCGCCCTGTTCTCCGCTGACATGCTGGCTCAGCAGGACGTGCAGCGCTGTCGGCGTCAGGGAGCCCCGAGAGCCTGTCGCAGCGCGCACTCTTCCTGACGCGGCGTGGAGTCCTTGCCGCCCGGCCACGGGCGTTCGGGCGCGGGGCCTGTGGTGGGAGCCGCTCCAGCACGCACCACAGGCGCCATTTTGCCGCTGCTCCTTCACGTTCACACGTTCATCTAGTCCGAATGGGGGCTGGCTGCCTGCTTCGTACCGCCGGGCTCCGTGCCGTGGTGTGTGAGACACGGAATGCAGAGCCACCCGCCGCCCTGTGCGGGAAGAGGCGCTGGCCCATGGCTGTCTGCCCGAACGCCCGCACCTCTGGGCTGAGCGGGAGCGAGGCGCGTTCATTCCGGATCGTTCTAGCACGGTTCCGTGGCACCGCCTACTTTGCTTTAGTCTCGTTGCAAGGATCAGGGAGAGGGAGGAAGGTGGCTGATTTCTTTCTCAGATGCCAGTGGGTAAAAGGAATTTTAGAAAACTTGGGGGGCTGCCAGGGGACACTGGAGGCATGGAGGCAGAGACTGTCACTGGGGAAGTCGAGTTGCCCACCTGCTCTTACAGCTCTCTGCAGGTCCGGTCCTTACAGGGTCCGTCATCGGTAGCATTTTGTAAACATCCTTTCTCATGGTGGGGTGCAAAGGTAGGGGTGGGGCTGCGTCAGCCTCTGGCACAGCCGTGGTTCATGAAAGGACTGGGGTACCCTGGAAGTGGGGCAGTGGTAGCACCTGGCCGGTGACAAGTGACTGCCTGTAGCTGGGAGGCCACATGCCCTGGACACTGCAGAGAACGTCCCAGCCTGGACACGTTGGGGAGGGAGGCACCTGTGGGGCGCTTCCCTCTGCTTTCTCTGTGTTCCCGTTTCCAGCTCTTGGGGCCCCATCTCGATATATCCACACTCAGCTGGCCAGCACCTCTGCCTGGGGGAAGCTCACACGGCGTGGTGACCCTGGCCTGGATGCAGATGTGGCTTTCTTGGTTCTTGGCTGGGCTTTCCTTGAACTGTCCATGGGGCCATGGGACTCGATGCCTGAGAACCGTGGGATGGGGTGTTGCTTTGTGTTTGTGGGTGTTCTTGTTTCTTCTGACGTTACGTGGATCCTGTTTGAGTGGGTTTGGTAGACTGGTTTGCATGGATGCGGCCTCAGCAGTTGTAGTTTCTAAGGACGTGGCGTTCTTAGTGCCTCCCAGGAGATTTTGGGGACTGTGGGCTGTGTGTGACCCAATGGAGCGAGTCTGCTCTGGCTGGGGGATATTATTTACAACATCAATACTATCATGAGAAGAAAAGAGCAATTTGGGTCTGTCTTGAGTTGCTAAATTGCCTGAGAGAACATTGTTGTAGTGTTTCTCAACAATTTCCATTTCTGAAATATTTGGGCTTCAATTGGGGGATGGGCAGGAAGAGGGCTGGGTGAGCCACTGGGTAGAGGCAGCTCTGTGGCCACTGGCTTCTGTGTGTGACCATGCCATGTCTGCTGAAGGAATGTCATGGGGTTCCTTGGCCTGGCCTGGGTGCCACCTAATGTGGGGCCATGCTGCCTTGTACAGGCCTGGCCCTTAGAAGGACACCTGGCTGTTGAGTTTTGCCTTCAACTTTGCTTTGAGTTCTGTGTCTTGATAGAAGTTGGCCGATAGGTGATGTCATGTCTTCCTCCCTTGAGAGGCCTCCACTGGGGCTGTGGGGACTAGGGTGGCCCTGTAGTTACAGTTAAAACCCAGAACCTTTTACAATAGAAAGGGGTGACATCCAGCATAATCCCGGCCTGGCCTGCCACACCTGGTGGATAGTCATGCTCGCTCTCACCTGGAGGGGTTTGGATCCAAGTTCTCACCTGGACAGAAGTGGGCAGGTATCTCCTTGTATCAGTTCCTGCATTCATTTTGAGACATGGGGTAAATCACTTGTGAAGGTAACGTCTACCATTGCTTGCTACAAGCCACGTTCTACATTTTCCCCTTTTATGTAAACTAAATGCGTCGTTTTCATGAGTTTTTGTTAGATACAGCTTTCCTGTGCCTTCACACCTTTTGGGAGACTTTTCAAGTCAATTCAACATGCACGGTCTTGCTGGGAACAGAGCTGTGTCCCCGGGAAGCTGAACCTAAGCCCTCGGCATGACTTGGGCAAGGCTTCGGGGCTCTGGCCCTCGCCCTGCGTGACCCAGCACCCTACCCCAGGGCTCCACCAGAGCCTTTGAAGTGCTGCTCTGGCCTTGGCTGCTTACGGAGTCTTCTGGGCAGACTGAGCTCACACTCCCATTGGATACAGGGGTCTCTGTCAGTTCCAAAACACACATCACATTCCATGGAAACCCCGTGACAATGGCAGCTGCTTGAGAAAACTGCCTGAGAAGAAGAATACCAAGTTATTTTCTCATTTTATATGGTGATATGTAAATTTCAAACATCAAACTCTAGTTATGGATTTAAAAACCAAACATGAATAAACTTTGAACTTGAACGCACCATTGTTATTTAGCAGGATGTTAGCTAGCAAATCCATGTTTACACTGGAGGGGGGTGGTCAGCCAGAGACCCCGCAGGACTGGGGCAGGTGCTCTGCAGAAGTTAGAAAGGCATCCCATGGAAGAGGTTTCAGGGACTGCTTGAAAGAAGGGAGGCGGGGGGGCTGTGAGGAGAGGGTGATGGGAGAGCCAGCAGAGGGAGGTCGGGGAGAGGGAGCCAGGCAGGCCTCTGGGATGCACCAGCTTTGGGTTGCAGGGGGGGTGCCCTGGGAGGTCACGGGGCAGTTGCCTTGGGGACGGAGCTGAGATGTATGCAGCTGGTGGCATGGCCCACGCAGCTGAGAGCTGAGGTTTCTTTCCCTCCGCCCCTCCGTGGCGCCCGTCTCTTCTCTGAGCAGCCTGGGCACCTGGCCCCACCTTTCTGCAAGGCCATCAGTTTGTGTGTGGGGACGCCCTCTGCACGCCCGGCCCGTGCTCAGATCCAACTCTGGTTCTTTCTCTTAGCCAAGCCCCTGGGATTACACATCTGAGGGGTTCCCTCCCGTATCTTTTTCTCCCCCTTGCAGTGGTAACAGTGTACAAAAACAAGCCAGCATTTCTTGTTCTCCTTATTTGTCACTTGTCCCCAGCTGGGTGTTTGTTCTCATGTGCTGGGCCTGCAGCCCTCCGCTGAGGCAGGTGTCCTGTTGTCGGCTCGCACTGTTCCTGGAAAGCTTTGTCACCACCGCCAGGGCCGCTGGGGCTGCATCCTGTCTCCTCTGTCACCGTATGTTTGGGAGCAGAAGTTGGCTCTGGGCAGATCTGTGGATGTGCTGTTCATTCATTCTGCTTCTTGGAAGCGCGCTGGGAGCTCGGAGGGAAGGAAGAGCCGTGAAACGTCAGCCCCGGCAGCAGCCACCTGACCTGGTTGCTAATCACCACAGTGTAATGAAGATGGAAGCGTTGGATTTGTTTTCTTCGTCTGCCAAGTTTAGGCCTCATTTTGTTTACTCTCCCAAGTCCTGGTTTCTTCCGGTTAGAAAAGAGGTAACTAGCTTCCGGGGGGGTGGGGAGGGGCATGTTTCCTGTGGATGGGCTTCTGTGGGCTAGACAGGAGGTGTGGGGAGGCTGGGAACGGGCTCGCGTGGTGCTGGCAGCCGTCCAGGGCACAGCGGACGCCTGAAGCCCTCCCGGCATGGCACTGTGCCTGGTGCCTGGTGCCTGCGAGGACAGCTGTGGCCTGGACCTGATGGCGGTGTCTTCAGAGAATTGCTGTTTGCCACCCGCTGGGCTGTGTGTGACAGCGGCAGCGTGAGCGGCATACGGACTGGCAGTGTGCTGCGGGCCGTGGGTGTCAGACGCCTGTGATGAGAACGCCCTTTATGTGTGGCCTTCCCCTCCCAGCCCAGAAGCCCCGTGGTGAGGACATCAGATTCCAGGAGGGGCCTGTCCTGTGGTCTACCTGCCCAGGCCCCCAATACGGTCATCCAAAACAAGGGGACTCTGGGAAACTGTCACAGCCAAGAGGAGTCTCAGGAGGCAGGACCACTGAGTGCAATGTGGGGTCCTACATGGGACCCTGGGATGGAAAAGGGCGTCGGGGGGACTCAGGAAATCAGAACGAAGTGTTGACGTCAGTTAACGGTCATCTGTCCGCAATGTAGTGACATAAGCTTCACCAACGGCCTGCTGGGTGCGGGCCGGTGGGGGCTGTGGGGGAACTCTGCTGTCGGCCGCGTCTTTAGTAGAGCCTGTTGATACAGCCTGAGCTGAGCAGTGAAGGCCATATGCAGACATTCCTGCTCGCTGTCTGTTCACGAACGGCCGTGTCCTGTAGACACTGCTGCACCAAGCTTTAGTTCTTTTTGGAGATTATCCTGAAGAGCTCAAAGCCAGTTGTCTCCTTGTTCTGTACGGTGGTGCGTGGCGGCAGTGTCGTTCCTGTAACGGTTTGTCACCGTTGGTGCCTGCTGCGTTTGTTGGAAGTCTCCCACTGCTGCTTTGTAGACTGTGGCTGTGCGAGTCCCCGCTCCACAGTGGCCCTGCAATGGACATGTAACCAGCCCTCGTGTTCGCCCGATGAATTCTCAAGGAAGGCTTACCAGGGACTTGGCGCAGCTCAAGGCCTGGAGTTGCACCCCAGAAGCCCCGTGCGCCCCCTCACTCACCGGGCCACCCACCCCCACCCCTGGGAACCACCTTGTAGCCTCTAACACCTTGGACTCGCTTTTCCTGTGTTTGAACTTCATAGAAACGCAATTCTAAACATTTACTCGTGTTGTGTGGGGTTTTTCCCTCAGTGGCCTGCGGCGGGAGTCACTGCCAGTGTGGCGAGCAACCGCTTGTTCATTTCCATGGGTACCGTAGTCGTTGCACGTGTCGCGGCTTGTTTCTCTGGTCAGCTGTCGAGGACAGTTGGGTGGCTCCGTCGGACGCCCTGTAGCTCTCTTGCAGGTGCGCCGTGGTCCGCGTCAGTGCGCCTCTCTTCCGGTGAGGCGTGTGTGCCAGACAGTCTCCCACGACCGCATCCACTTGCGCCCTGACGCTGAGGCCCGCCCGCCCGTGCGCTCCTGTCACGCTGTGTCACCCGCCCCTGTGCCTCACCACCCGCTGCCCTGACTGCTCAACACCGTGAGCATCTTTTCAGGTGCGGACCGAGCAGCTAGACAGCCTCGTTGGTGAAGTGCCTGTTCTCGTGGGCTGTCTTACTCCTCTCCCTGACTTGGAGGAGTTATTTATATAGATGACGAATGGGTCCTTTGTTGGTTATTTCCTGTGCTATTTTTTCCCAGCCTGTGGGTTGCTTCTTTACTTTCTTAATGATGCTTTTTGATGAGCACATGTTCTTAATTTTAACATAGTCCAACTTATTGGTCATTTAATTTATGCCTGCTTGAAGGTCATGGAGCTAGTCTGTATTATTTCCCCAAAGCTGCTTTTCCACTCACCTTTAGATCCATGGTCCACCTGGAATTGATTTCTTAAGAAAACATGGTGTGACTTGGTAATTGGGGGTTACTGTTCCATTTGCATATGCAGTTGGCCCAGCAGCATTGAAAGGACCCATCCTTTCCCCACGGCCCTACGACACCCCCTTGTCACAAGTCAAGTGTTGGTACACGGAGGTCTGTTTCTGGAGCTTGTGCTGGGCCACTGTCTACATGTGGGTTTGTGCTGGAGACACGCTGTGCCACGCAGCGGCAGCCTTGTGACTAGTCACAGTATCTGGGAGCGGGGTCTTCCAACTTCGGATCACCTTAGAGGGTGTCTAGGTTCTTCTTAACCCTTTGCGTTTACATATGAATTTTAAAGTCCGCTTTTCAAGTTCAAGTTCAGCACGACACCCACTGGGATCTCCATTGGGGGTGCATTGATCTGTATATAAAACCACTTTGTTTTGAATCTTCCCACACATGAATGTGTCCTTCCATTTATTTGGGTCTTCTTCAGTCCCTTCAGTCACATTTTTATAGATCACAGCGTATAGATCGTAGGTCTTTCATTTCCTTGGAGAGATTTACTTCTAGGTAGTTTTTAAAATGCTGTTTTGTTTAAAAATTTTGTTTTTTGTGTATGTGTATATTTAGAAATACAATTAATTTTTGTATAGCCAACTTGTCTCTAGACCCCTTACAGAGTTTGCTAATTATTATACAACCTTATCTGTAGATTCTTTTGGTTTTTTTATGTACGTATATTGATAGTGTATGTTTTATCTCTTCTGCTAATTTTTAAACCTTTTCTGTTGCTTTCTTGCTTTGTTGCATTGTCTTGGGCCTTGAATCAAATGGTAAACAGAACTGGTGATAGTGGACATCTGTGTCTTGTTCGAATATCAGAGGAAGCTCTCTCAGCATTTCACATTATGTATGAAATTTGCTATAGGTTTTGTGCAAACAGGCTTTATCAGATTAATGCCGCCCTCTTCTGTCCTCAGCTTGCCGAGCTGCTCTCATGAGTAGGTGTTACAGGGGTAAAGGGGGTCAGATAGATGGTGATGGAAGGAGACTTGACTGGGTGGGGAACACAGTGCAGGACACAGATGATGGATTGCAGATCGCACACTTAAACCTTTATAATTTTATCAGCCGATGTCACCCCAATGTTTACTAAAAAATATTAGGTTGGACAATGTCATATTGCAGGTATTTAGTAGTCTGCAAAAATGGCACTTTCATTTGGTTCAACTTAATATATTAGATTTCTCCTGCATCTATTAGTCATGATTTTTCTCCTTTATTTGAGTCATGTGATGAATTTTCTTGATACATTTTTGAATGTTAAACCAATCTTACCAGTTTTTGGAATTCCAATTTAATTTTAATATATCATTCTTCTTATATACTACTGGATTTGTTTTCTTATATACTTGGTTCAATTTTTTTCATCTAAATTCATGAGTGAGATTGACTTGTAATTTTATTTTTTTGATATTAAGGTTATGCTGGCCTTTAAAATGTGACCCGTTTTCTATTCCTAGGGTTGACAGAGTTTAAAGATTCAGATGGTAAATATTTTAGGCTTTGTGGCTGGACCCCATATGACCTCTGTTGCAGAGTTTTCTTCTTTTTAATTTTTTAAAACAGCTATTTAAAAATGTAAAAACCTTAGCAGGTTGTACAGGGTCAGGTCACAGATTGTATTTGGCCCTTGGGCCATAGTTTGCTGGTCCCTATTTGATTCTCTTGAAGAGTTTATATAAGGCTGGTGTTATTTCGTGCTTAAATATTTGGACGAATACACTGATGAACCTCCCTGGGAGTTTTCTGTGTAGAAAGATTTGTAAATTACACCCTCAGCTGATGTAGGACTATTCAGATTTTCTGTTTTTTCTTGTGTCAGCTTTCATGCATTTAGTTTTTCTCAGAATTTTTTTCGTTCCTTCTAAATTTTTGAATGTATTGATAAAAAGTTGTTTAAATGCCCTCTCATTATATTTGTAATGTTTGTAGGATTTGTAGTGACGTCTTCCTTTTCATTCTTTATATTGTTTATTTGTTTTTTCTTCATTGGACTTGCTAGTATAATTACATTAATATTTTTAGAGAACTATGTTTGGTTTTGTTGATTCTTTCTATTGGATTTTTGAATAAATCAATTTCTGCTTTTACTGCTATTTTCTTTTATTATTTGGGTTTTTTCTTTGCTTTTTAAAAAAATTAATTGAATTGGATGTTTGCTGAGTTTTTTTCAGTGTTTCCTTTTTTGTAATATGTGCGCTTAAGGGTATGATTTTCAGCTATATATGACCTTACCTGGATTGCACACATTTTTAAATGTCATTTTTCAGTGTGATACAGTTTAGAATAAAATCCGAATTCCTTTTTGATTTTTTTTCTTTGACCCATAGGTCACTTAAAAATATTTTTTTATTTCAACTGTTTGTGAATTTCTGAGTGTTTTGCTTTTGTTATTGATTTTTAGTTTAATTTCACTGTGGTCACTGAATTTACTACAATAATTTAAATTCTTGAACATTCTTTGAATTTTGCTTAATCATTGCATGGTCAGTTTTTGTAAGTGTTTTATGTACTCTTGAAGAGAAAATGTCAATTAAAGTTTGTCAATTCTATATACATCAGTTAAGTGAAGTTTCTTAATTGTGATGCTCAGATCTTCTGTTACCTTACCGATTTCATTGTCTGCTTTTTCTGTCAGTTGCTGAGAATGGTATTTTAAAATCCCCCGGCTGTAATCGTGGATTAGTATTATTTCTCTTTTTATTTCTGTCCGTTTTTACTTTTGTATATTTGAAGCTATTTTAAGCCCATGCAAGTTAAGAATTTATACTTCCTTGTTGGAATAACCACATTTGATTATAATGAAATGTCTGATTTCAGCGAACGTGAGGGCCGCCGACTTCTGTCCTCACCCCACTGGGGATGTGCTGTGCCTACAGGAACCCTCCATGGGGCAGACCCTGGGCCCGTTTCATTTCCCGTTTCGTTTCCCTGGGCTCAGCTCCTCGCCTTCAGGCTTGGATGTCAGCAGATCCCACTGTGGGAGAGAGGCCTCACAGGAAGCCCTCGGCTCCTTTCCTTCCTGTCACGTATTTTGGCCTCCCAGTCCTGGCCGCCTCGATAGCGCTCTGATTCCCGCCTTTGTAGTGCCTACATCTATCCGCGTATTTTATATTTTTACCAAGCTGGTGGAAGCTAGTTGGCTACAGCCAAAGGAGGGTGATTACCTGTCAGCACCAGGTGTGGTGTCCCCGCCTCGTGATGGGGATGTGAATTTCCATTTGTTCCCCTCAACCACTCATGTTCCTCCTTGTGTCAGGTTTCCCAGGGGGACCGTGGGCTCGCACTCACCTTTCTATGGCAGCGAAATACCTGCCGGGCGTATTTGAAAGCAGACTGAAATATACCTGCAGCCTGGAGCTGCTTTACAGCACTTTTATTCAGATATTTTACGAGGTGATTTACGCCGCACCTTATAAACGGCCAAACCTCCCAGCCCCGGTGAGGGCCCACTGTTCAGTGCCTTCCTGCCCTCCCTCCGCACCCCTCTCCCTTGGTTTTTACCAAGTTGCTTTTTTCTTTCCCCAATATGAATGAAGAATTCATTTCAGATTTACTTTGAGAAGTCATTTGTAGGACGTTCTTTTCATGCCATTAATGTCATGACTACAGCTGTGGTTTCCCCGTGGGTCGGGGTGGGGCTCAAATGTGACACTTGTTCTCTCATCCTCACCTGTGTCATGCGTTGAGTGTGTGTGTGTGTGTGTGTGTGTGTGTGTGTGTGTGTGTGTTACGTATTAAATGACACCTTAGTTCCCTCTGACTCTGAAACTCCATGGTCCTCACGTCCAGGTGACAGCCCCCAATCCTGCAAAGTTTGAGAGTAAGCCCAAGGGGGCAATAAACATTCTAGAAGTTTCTGTACCTGGGGTTGTGGGTGCCAGGCAGCTTCTCTTCGGTAATGGCAGGTTTTGGGGTGGAGGAGGCTGTGGGTGGGAATTATTTTTCCCCTTTAAAATTGACCTTTTCTGCTTTCGAACCCATGCCATTACATATAACATGGTTAGGTTATAAATACCATGTTTGGTCTGTTACATTTAGAAGAGCATTTTATTCATATAATTGCTAATTTAAACCATTTAAAGAGAATACAATTTATTTACAAATTGAATTGCAGATTGCTTAGTTTTAAGGAAGCCAGCAGCATTTTCTCCCCCCAGGAGGCCAGGCTTTATCTCCAGGAGACCATCCTGGCTTGCGTAAAATAGCTACTTTGTTTCTGCAGAGTCCGTCCTCTTTGGAGATAACAAGCCCGTGTGCGGTCCGCTGACGTGTGTGCACTTGCCGCGCCGCCTCTGCCACTCCCCTTTCCACGGGGAGGTCATGGGGGCCGGTGTTCAGGCATCCTGCATGGCCACACCTTTCCCTTTTGCCTCCTACAGCCCTGGATGCCGGGATGGGCACTGAGGCCCGTGTCCAGGCAGCTGGCCCGGGTCCCCAGGGTTCTTGTTCAGGCCTTTGGAACGAGGCAGAATAAAGCAGCTGCCACTTGTCCCCTCTCCTGGCTCGGGTGCCCTGTAGAGCACGGGCACGGACCGCCTCGCTCCCCGTGGTCTCTCGGGTGCTTTGGTCCAGGTGACAGCGGCCCCCACAGCCAAGCCCCCCAACCTGTGGTCTGGGAGGTGCTGAAGCTGGCCCCGCCCCCCTCGTGCTGTTGGCAGCGGCGGCGGTGGTGGTGGTGGCGGCGGTGGTGGTGAGCACAGCCCCACGTCATGATGTCACGGAATGGTCAGCAGTTAGGTTACTAGCGGCGGGGGAGGCAGCACCCTCTTGGCGGCGGCCGCAGAGCTGTGTGCCCTCTTTTTGGGCCAGAGGATGACAATTCAGCAGATCTTGGCATTGGAGGAGCACCCGTTTCATAGTTGCCATTGTCCCTTCTTGGTGTCCTCACAGCCAGAAGCATCAGGAAGTGAAATGGACGGGACGCTGCTGACAGCTGACAGCCGGGGGCGTGGGGTCGGGAGTCTGGGCTTAGGCTGCGGGGTGGGTCTGTGTGCGCAGAGCCTGCGGTCAGGCAGCACGGGGCCCAGCTGTGCTCCCCTGTGCTCTCCGCGTGTGACCCTGCAAGTGGGCTGGCCGGGCCCAGCCCCCGACATGTGAGCAGGGCCCCTTCTCTGGAAAGTGAGGACACAGACTTCTCCCAGTCGGATGGCTGGGAGGGTCGGTGAGGCAGGCAAGCAGCCCCAGGCCGGGGCTGCCCAGGATGGCAGCTGCCCGTCGTCCCAGGGACCCGGAACCCTCCGTCGCGCAGGGCCCGTTCCAGGGCACCTGGCAAGTTTGGGTTTAACGGACCTGGTCAGATTCATGTCTTTTTGATAAAGATAAACACCGTGTCCTTCAGTGTTTGAAACTTCAGAACCACTGTGACGTCATTTCTCAGAGCAGATTCGAGCCCCAGCCGAGAACCACCTGTCGGCCTGGTCTGCGTGGCCCACACATCTGCTGCTGCCTTCCAGGGCACAGGCCCGGCCCCTCGGAAGCTCCACTGCGCTGAGACAGGCCCAGGGTCCAGTGTGTACTTGAACATTTTTCTCTGTCTGGTTAGTGACTGTAAACTTAAAAACCTAGCTCCTGAGAAAGGGGTTTCACCCACAGATGACAAAGATCGGTGCACCGATGACCCCAGTACAGAGTCTGCCTGCAGGTTCTGCACAGCCAGCCTTGGTCCATGCTGACCATCAGATGAAATCCTCCTGGAGTGGCCTCTGTCTGGGGGATGTGGCTGGCAGTGGGCAGGGTGGCCACACAGCAGGACCCCCCCCCCTGCATCTGGGGCCTTCACTTCCCTGCTGGCCTGTCTGACCGAGTGGGACCTGTGGCCCTGGGCGTGCTGCTGCTTGCTGGTGGCCTGGGGCCTGGAGGAAGAGCTCAGCTTACACAGCGCCTGCCAAGTGCTTTCTTAAAAAGAAGCCTCCTCCCTGGTTAGTTTCTGGCACGCAGCGCTGGGGCTCTTGCGTCAGTAAGTCGTCATAAACCCTCCGTTGTCTAGATCAGACATAAACACCAAGCCCAGCTCCACCGCCCCTGAAACCCGGCCAGAGCCGGCCCGCCCTCGGAGCTCAGGCCGCGCTGTGCAGGGAGAGGGCCAGAGCCTGTCTTCCCGACAGCCCGTCCTCCCAGGGCCTCAGCTTGGCGCACACAGCTCCTGTCACCGGGCTGAGTGCTGCTCACAGGTGTGATTTATTTACTGAGATGTGTGTGTCCCTCCCCTGCTCCCTGCCTTACTCAGAGAGACTATGTCTTCATCATCCTCATCTTTGGGGAGCTTCCCTCCTTCCAGTGGGTCCTCTGCACCGGAAGGAAAGGCCCCTGCATGAGGACTGGAGCCCAGGGCTCCGTGCGGCGTCTGTTCATACTGTTCAGGTTTGTCAGCAGCACTGGGACCCTCAGCGTCCCTGAGCAGAGCCCGTCCTCATCTTTTCTCCGTAGAATGCTGTTCGTCTGAGGCTCCCGGCAGTCCTTGCCTGTGCCATCAGAAGAGGCCGGAAACAAGGGAACCGATGTCCTCGTGGTCCTCAGTGTCCCAGCTAAACCAGATGTCCCTGTCCCTGTGTCTTGGCTCTTCCGGTCACTGGACGAAGGAGCTTGGGCCTCCAGTTTTCTCGTGGGCGATGCCGGCTGTCAGCAGGTGGTAACCGAGCCCTGCTGAGGTGGCCTGCAGGGTCTCCAAGGAGCTCACGTGCCAGATGACAGCTCTGAAGGTGGCGGCTGGCAGACGCTGAGGGACATGTAGTGAGGTGCCGTGTGGACAGGGCCTGGGTGGGAGCAGAAGTGACCGCCCCCCAGGCCCCAGTGGTGGGTGTGCGGTACAGAGCAGTCGGGAGGCCGGGTGGGTGCCGGCTGGCGGAAGCGGAGGGCTCGGGAACTGGGCAGGATTTAGCCGTGCACCTGAACGTGGTCGGTGGGGCTGTCGTCCTGCTTCAGTTCCTGGGCACCTGCAGGGCACAGGGTGCCCTCTGGGGAGTTGGGTCCCGTGTTCCGAACCCCAAAGTTCCCCACACGACGCGCCCACAGGTAGAACGGCAGCCCCAAGGCCATGTCCACAGCCGGCCTGGGAGCCGAGCCGATGGTCTCATTTCAGGACCCTCGGTGACTGCTTGTTCTCTACCTGTGCATACAAGCTGTGCTGAGGGCCACAATTTTAAGGACAATCCGTAAATGAAAAGCAGACCCGAGGCACCTGTAATACTAACTCGTGTGTGAACGGGGAGAGCCTTCCTGTGCAACGGAGCGGCCCAGAGCCAAGCCCTGCTCCCTGAGCCCTGGGGCTGCAGAGCCACTGGAGGGCAGGTGTCTGCAACGGTGTGAATCCTGCTGCGGGCGGGGAGGGCCAGGCCTGAGGCGCCCTTGGGCCCTCAGCGCATCTCGGTGGGGTAGGTGCTTTCCCTTACAGGCGGGAAGGGTGAGGCCAAGCCCTGTGCCTGGTAAAGGCGGAGGCCGCCTGGCCCGGCCTCTCTGAGCCCGGCTGGGGGCCCTGGGTGTGGGAGATTCTGAAACAGTTGTTCAGGAAGCTGTTGGTTGGTCGTGTGGCCGAGCGGGGCGTTCCCAGAAGCAGCTGCGGATCCCCAGGCACCATCAGTGAGGGATGTGGTGTCTTGAACTCGCTGGGCTCCGGAAGGGGGCGTCTGCGGGTTTGTGTCCGTCGCGGTTCTCTTCGGGACACACCTGGGGGTGTCTTCTGTGCGGTCAGGGTTGGCATGCTGACCGCCCACCTGCCCCACCTCGCCGTTGGGAACCTCAGACACTGTGCCTGTGGCACTCTGGGGCCGGAGAGGCCGCACGTGCCGGCTTCACTGGGACGGTCCCTGGGATGGGCCATGGAAAGGCCCTGAGCTGGAGGGGACCCAGGGGGCCCTCACAACATACTGCCCCCGTGGCATTTCCCTGCCCACCGCTTGTGGTCGTTGGTTAATGCCTCGACGATGACCCCCGTCAGTTAGTACAGCTGCCCCTCATTCTCAGAGATCCTCGGGTGTTATTTCTACTCCACAGCATGTCTGCCTGTTTCTTCGTTCCCTGTGCTTTTTTTGTTATTGTGGTAACATATAAATAACCCAATTTGCCGTTTTAACCATTTTTAATTGTAAAGTTCGGTGGCATTAAGTACACGCACTGTGTTGTGTGGCCATCACCACGGCCCGTTGTCCCAGGTGGACACTCCTCCCCTCCCCTCTCTCAGGCCCTCGTAGCCGGTCGTCACTTCATCTCTCAATTTGTCTCTTCAGGTGTCTCAGGTAAATAAGTCAGACACTATTTGTCCTTCTGTGACTGCCTTATTTCACTTAGGACAACATGTTCAGGGTCCATCCGTATTGCAAAGTCCAGCAGAATTTCTTTCCTTTTTAAGGCTGAAGAATATTCCATTGCGTGGCCACATTTTGTTGATCCTGTCATCCATCGATGACACTTGGGTTGTTTCTACTTTTTGGCTGTTGTGAATAACCTGCTGTGAACATTGGTGTGTGAGTGTCGTTTGAGTCCCTGCTTTCAAATCTTTGGTGTCTGTACCTAGGGGTGGAATTGCTGGGTCACATGGTAATTTTCTGTTTAACTTGAAAAACCGCTCAACAGTTTCCCGCTGTTGACTGCACCACTTCACATGCCCCAGAGTTCAGGGGCGCTCCGTTTCTCCACACCTTTACCAGCACTTGTTATTTTCCTTTTTTTTTTTTTTTAGTTGAGCCATCCTGCCACCTGTTAGCAGCTCAGCTCGGGCTGGGAATCAAACCGGCGACCCTGTTGCTCAGAGCCTGCACTCTTGAGCGAGCTCTTAACCAACCGAGCCACTTGGCCGGCCTTTGCTTGTGTTTTAATTGGGTTGTTTGTTTTGTTGTTGAGTTGTAGGGCTTCTCCACATATTCTGGATACATGCTTTGTAAATATTTTCTCTCACACTGTTGGTTGCCTTTTCACCATAGCACCCTTTGATGCATAAAATGTTTTAATTTTTTTTTTTTTTTAAGATTTTTTATTGGGGAATAGGGGGGATGGGAACAATGCTGGGGAATTGGGGGAAGGGGAACAGACAAGTTGCTGTCGTTTTGTTCTTCAATCTAGTTGTGGAGGACGTTGCTTCACTGGCCCAAGTTGGCACCATCATTGCGCTCTTCCCGGGTGAGGCAGATCAGTCGCCTGCTTCTGGATGGCCATTCACTGCAGCTGCTGGCCGCTCACGCTGGCTGCTGGTAGCCCATGGCAACCCATGGCAACCCACTGCCACAGGGGCTGCAGCCTACGCCGTCGCCAGCGACTCACGGCAGCCCAGCTCCAGGTTGAGCTGTTGTTCAGCATCTTAGCTGTAGAGGGCAGTGTCACTGGCCCTCATATGTGGGATCCGAACCAGGGCCCTCTGGCATCCCAAGCCAGTTCTTAACCATCGCGCCACTTGGCCGGCCCTAAAATGTTTTAATTTTGATGAAGTCCGGTTTACCTGTTTTTTTTCTTTTGTTGCTTGTCCTTTTGGTGTCATATCTGGCCAGACTTAAGCATTGGTTTCATTTCCGCGAACAGTTTCTGTGACGAATGGGAAAACACTCCCTCCCTCGGTTTTAAAAGTTAAATGTTAAGGTAGCGTCTCGTCTTAGCTTAAATTCAGACAGTGCTGAAGGATAGGAAAAGGGAAGGACAGGGCCCCTGTCCCCAGCAGACTGCAGTGAGCCGAGAGGGACCCAGCTCTGAGAAAAGTCACTGAGCGCGTCTGTAGGGACACTTGTGCAGGCCATGTCTGTGGACGGTGTGCCTGTACGTGCCGTGCGCACGAGGCGGCAAAAGGCATGTTATCAGTGCGTGGTGTCTCAGCCCTTCGGAGCCTCTGTCTTATTTGGTGGTGACATCTCTGCGTTTGCGGCTGGTTGTGCTTCCTATTGTTTTGTTGGGCTACAGCCCTAGACACAGCAGCCTGAGGCTGAGGGCACACATTTGAGTGACGCTGGCTCCCTCTCGGACGCAGGGCCTGTGCACCCACCGGCTGATGGCGAGGGCCGCAACCCCCGCCCCTCTAGCAGCAGCAGCACTGGGCTTAGTCTCAGCAATGGCTGTCTCTGCAGACCCCGCACTGCAGGGCAGAGAGGAGAGGCCACAGGAAGCAGCCCTGGTCTCGTCCTCGTCTGTCCCAGGAGCGTGGCTGTGGGGGACACGGCATCCCTGACACTGGCAGGGGCTTGGTGTGGACATGGGGTGGGTGCGGGCGTAGCTGGGGAAGCCTGCGGCTCTGTTTCCAGAGGGACGCGAGTTGGGCAGGTGGAGCAAACAGGGGACAGCTTCTTCCCATGGAGGACAGACAGGCCAGGCCTAGTCCCATCCTCAGGCGGGACCCAGCTCGGCTGCCTCTGCTGTAAGCCCCGGTGCTCGAGGTTTCTTGCCCAGAGCTCGTGATGTGTCTAGTGACGTGATGGAATAACTGTGGGAAGGAAAACTAACTTGATCTTGAACTTTCCCCCTCCAGGCAGTCATCATTAAAAAAACTTCATTTTCTTTTATACACAATCTTTTGCTTTTACGAGGCTCATTTTCTTTTAACCCCATTTTAAGATTCATGATGGTTTTTTTTTCTCCTTTTGGTGTGTATTATGCTAATCAATATATGTCATTGCTGTGTTGTACCTTTCTTCTAAATGAATGGTTCTCAAGGTGTGGTCCGCAGGCCCTGGGGATACCCCAGACACTTCAGGTGGCCTCTGGGTCAAAACTGCATTTAGACAAGTACAAGTCGTGACTTTCCTCTTCACCATGTTGATGTGTCCACTGGCAGCGGGACAGCCGTGAGTAGAGGCGTGGGTGCCACGCAGGCACTGGGCCCTGCCACCAACTGCTGGTGATCGCTGGTTCCTCACTGCCAGGTGCTCGCTGGGACTCAGACAGGACTCAGACAGGAAAACCCCACTTACCCTTGAAGGCTGTGCAGGGCCCCCCTTCCAACCGTATCTCTGGGAGGCAGGTTTCACCTCACTCCCACCTAAGTAACCTGTCACAACACAAGGAACACGGAAGCAGGTGTGACAGTCCGTTGACTCCCGCAGATGTCAAATAGTGCCACCGTTGCTCAGTGATTGTTTTGTGTTTTGGAAAAGGTACTTATTTTTTCATGAAAATAGGTAATTCATGTTAATATTCAATGACATTCATTATTATTTTTAAATGAATTAAGTGACTTTTTAAAAAGTCTCAGTTTTAACATCTACCATGGTAAACATAAACGAAAGCTCTTTGGGGTCCTCAGTAAATTTGAATGGAGGGGGGGGCCCTGAGGCTAAAGATTGTGAGACCTGCTCTTCTAAGCTATCTGGTTGTCAACAGCGTGTGTTTCTCAAAAGCACGTTTGTCCATGGCGTTCCAACCCCAGGTGCTGAGGAGCGGAGCAGTGGGGGCGGGACCCCGTCACCGGAAGTGCTGATCTTATCGGGCTGTGTGCGCTGCCGTGTGGGCGCAAGGCCTAGTTCCTGGGGTGGTAGCTCCATGGCTCCACCTGGGGCGGAGGGGGGCGGGCAGGAAGGCCCCCAGGATGACAAACCCACAGGCACTGCGGAACAGGAGTCACAGCTACTTAAAATGATTATTTTATGTATGTGTTGTTTTTATGTTACATTTAATTATCAACTACTACGGCTTATGACGTAAATTCTAGTTGATGAATGTATTTGCTAGAATTTTGTTCTCATTTAACATTTTGTCATTTTGCAAAAAGACAAGCCTCGGGGAAGACTGCAGCCTAGTGTGGATCTTCTGAAAGCTTCTTCTGAGCCCAAACTGTCAAATCAATACAGTCACACTGAAAATAAACAGCGGCAACATTAAAAGTGCCGCGTCATGAAGAAAGCAAACAGGAGGAAGTGCCAATCTAAGAGCCAAGAAGAAAATCCATTCAGTAAGAAGCCTAGATAGAAGCTTTCTCACAAAATGAACTTTTTTTTTAGCCATGAAAATGAGAATTTACTTGGTTCTTAGCAGGTTAAGCGCCTGGACACGGGTGCCCAAACGAGAGGCTGTTGTTGCAGGCTGTGGGAACACGGCCTTGGGCAGTCGGCACCCAGCAGAGGGCTCAGCCCCGAGAGGTGGCTGAAGGGACAGAGGACAGCAGCCGGGAGGACAGCGTTTTCTCATCTCAGCGTTTAGATGGAAAGCCAGGTTGCCCCGTGAGACACGTGTCTGTGTTCGTAAGGATAAGCCAGCTAAACCCCACACAGACTCATGCAGCCTTTACAGGGCCGAGAAGACACGTGAGCTGTCTGTAACTGACACCTTCTGGGGACTTGGCGCTTGCTGGTAAAGGACCCAACTGGGTGTCTCTCAAAAGGAGCACCTACTCCTTAGGGGGGCGGGGACTCCGTATTTCCCCTCTTTAAGATTGTCTCTGCACCCACAACCTGTTAGAGACAACAATAAAATGAAATTATAAGCAGTTTTACTAGTTAATGAAGAGACGTCAGACCCTAAAGAGAGTATTGGGGAAAAGAATGCGAGAACACTGGCACCTGTTTGTCACCGGGGGTCTCCCTGCGGGGGTGTTGCACAAGGAAAGCTAGAGTGCATGTGAGCATGGGGCAGTGTTTAAAGAGAAGACGCGGTAAATAAGCACTCCAGTTTTCCTGCTTGATGTTTAAAAGTCCCCAGACCAGGAGGAAAGCTACACCTCTTATGAGTAGGTTAAGGATTGTTTGAAAGCAAACCTTCCCATGCTCGTACCAAAGAGCAGTGTGCCCCGCACCCTGCCCCACATCCTCTGAGCTGTCCTCATTCCATTAGGACGTGAAGCCCACGAGACTAACATGAAAACCAAGTACATTCATAGCTTATCAGAAACCCACTGCGGCCCGCCATTTTGTTGGCCAATAATTAATAGAAACGTTCGGTACCAAGTAGATGGTCTTGATTACGTAACATGCCAGGTTCCCGTGTAACAAAAGCCTCACAGAGTATATGTCCCTATTTCCACAATGACACATTCGGACTCCCCGTGTCGTTCGTCAGAGGCTGTGGGGTTCAGCGTACATTTCCTGCCGTTCTCCCCAACTGTATTTTCTGTGTTGGTTTATCACTTTCTTAGCCCACTCTACTCATTCTTTTTAAATTTTTTTCCCACATGCATTTATTTAAAAATTTAATCATGAACTATTTTACCTACTAAAGAACATGCAGACCCTGTGGGCATCATTTAAAGAAGCAGAGTGGCACCAGGTCAGTGTGCCCGCTCCCCGCTCTGACGGGTCCCTCAGGATGTTTGCTTATCATTCTTTGGCTGTAAAAATGTTTATATGTACATGTCCCTCAATAATACGATTTTAGTTTTCTTTTTTTGAACTGTGTGTAAATGGAATCATACTGTAAGTTTTATGATTTTTTTGGACAACGACTACTTTGGAGCGTGACCCATGTTTGTGCATGTAGCTGAAGCTGACTGATTTTCATCGGGGTTCAGTGATCCGTTGTTTGAATTTTCACAGCTTGTTTACCTGTGGATGGCGTGTGGCCTGTTTCAGATGTTGTTCCCCTCAAACGTAGCATTGTGAATGTGCTCTCAGCTGTTTTCTGGCACAAATACGTAGGTCTTCCCAGGGTCCCCCGTGGAACGGCGGCGTGCTGAGTCGGGGACAAGTGCCAGGCTATCGCCTGGCCTGGCGGCACCTTTCCCCAACCCCCACCAGGCCTCGTGCTGTCAGACGCCGCGTGTTGGTGTGCCTAGTGAAACTGGATCTCACTGTGTTTGCCCTAGATTGCCAGTGACAGAGCATCTTGCTTTGGCCATTTATATCTTCTGACATGAAGCACTCACTGTTCTGCCTGGGTGCCTGTTTCGTTTTTGACTGATTTGTAGACTTGCTGTATCTGTGTGTGTGCACATGGGTGCACGTGTGCCCACCTGTGCGTTTCCTTACAACAGCTGGGTGCAAAGCTGGTTAGAGATGTGTGTTGCTTGTAAAGATGTGTCTCTCGATGAGCACAGCTCCTTAATTTTAATGTTATTTATTAACCTTTTCTCTCGTTGTTGTTATTACGTCCTGCAGCCTTTGCTCTTCATGTTTACCTATATGTTTATTTTATTTGCACGCCATTTTGGGGGGGTCTAACTTCTTCTGTTGAAAGTGATATCTTTTAGAAGCCTCTAGAGTAGTCAATTCTCTCAGCTTTGGTTGGTCTGAGTGGCACTCTTTCACTTGCACTGTTGTCTGCTGTCACAGGGTGGACAGTTCGGGGTGGACAGTTGCTTTCCCAGCACTTTGAAAATATTATTGGTCCACTGAATTCCACCATCACTGTTTAAAATTCCACACTTGTCTTCCTGCCGTCTTTCTCTAGGTAGTTTTATGATCTGTCTTAGTCCTCCAAGCGTTTCCACTTGCCTGTCTTGGTAGTTTGTGGACTTCTTGAATCTGGAGATCAGTGTCTTTCAAAAATTCTGGGAAATTTTTGCCGTAACGCTTTCTGTTTTTCCTTTTAACTTTAATTTTTGCTACAACTCCAGACTTACAGAAAAGCTGCAAGAACAGTACAAAGAATCACTGTATACATTTATACAGATTATTTTTTTCAGGACCATCTAGAGGTTGTTGGTCATGATGAGACCCTTCCCCCAACTAATCCAGTAGGTGTCACCCAGAAACCAGGACAGTGTCTCATCAGCCACACAGGAAGGACAGTGATCAAAATCAGAAAATAACCAGTGATGCAACAGTGTTACCGAATCACAGGCCTAGTTTATATTTTGCCAGTTGCCCTCATACTGCCTTGTATCTCAGGAGAAGTTCCTGGGCCCTGCCTGGCATTTGGTCCCTGTGTCTCCTTTACTCCGGGAGGCCTCGTAGTCTCTGCTTCCTGACATGGACGTTTTGGAAGAGTGCAGGCAGCTGTTTGGTAAAACGTCCCTCAGCCGGGATGTTCCGGCATCCCTCACAATTAGCTTCAAGGATGCCTTCGGGGTGGAGCCCCCGTGACCCGTGTTCTCAGTGCATCACGTCCGGGGGCTGCGTGTCCCCCTGGCCAGCCACGGGGTTAAGCAGGTGCTGCCAGGCTGCTCTGTAAAGTCATGTCTTCCTTTGTGATTAACCAGCGCCCTGTGGGGAGATACCTGCTTCTCCTGGCCGGACCCCAGTCCAGCGCCCGCTCGTCATCCTGGTCTGAGTCTGCTGTTGGGATGATGGTCGCCAAGCCGTGATTCTTGAGCGCTTGTCATCCTAGTTACGCTCAGTGTCAGCTTTCTGTGGTAAAGAACTCTTCTTTCTTCCTTGTTTATTTTGCTTGTTTGTTAGTTTCTTTACATGAGTTTGGACTCGTGGATTCTATTGTATTAACTGGGTTATAATCCTCTGTGATCGTCATCTGCCTTGGCGCCTTTGTCTCCCTGCGCCTTCGTGCTGGCTCCCCGGGCAGGCGCCCGCCCCCCCCCCCCCACTCTCTGGTACAAGAAGATGGTCCGGACACCCCTGTGCTCTTCTTGGCCGGGCCCCGAGCCTGCTGTTTCTCTGAGGAAACCGGTCCCTTTTTCAGGAACTGGCATTTAGAAGGCAATTCCGTGTGCCTGGGGTGCTCACCGCTTCTAGGTCCTTCTGTCAGGCAGAGCTAGGAGATGGATGTGTGTGAACACTCATGCACACATGTGCACATACACACACACACACATGCACACACATGCACACTCATGCACACGTGCACATACACACATGCACATGCACACTCACGCACACATGTGCACGTACACACACATGCACATGCACTCTCATGCACAAGTGCACGTACACACATGCACATGCGCACACATGCACACATGCATGTACACACAGACACGTGCATATGCACACTCATGCACACATGTGCACGCACACGCAGACCCACACACATGCACATGCACACTTGCACTCACATGCGCACACACACGCACGCACACATGCCCCTTTTGGCCCTGTGTCTGTATACACACACAGAGGCCATGAGCTCACACCCACACCTCCGGTTGCATGCAGCGTCACCAGACCCGTTAACTACTTTTCCTCTTGTTCACGTTTGTCACTTCCTCCTTCGACAATGAGAAACTTAGTAATATGTTTACTTATTTGCTCAATCCCAGAATGCTTGAAAGAAGTTGTTAGTCTGCGCCTCTGTGAGAAAGAAACCCACTGCCCAGAGCCCCACTGAGCTCAGGGCATACAGTCCAACGGAGTCCAAGTACTGTGTCCCAAAGCCACGGGGACAGCTTTCCCTCCCCGCCCCAGTGTGGTTGTGCTGTCCATCTCAGTGTGGTTTGCTTCATCTGTTCCCGTGTGTGTTTCATTTCAGAGTTTTTTCTGTCCTCGTACTTTCTGACTTTATTTAGTTTCATTTTTGAGTACGTAAGACAGGAACGTGGTTCTGAAAGCTGGAACTGGGCTCAGCGAGGAGGCGCCTCCACTCTGCCGTCTGCTGTGCCTGTGCCGTTATCCCCGGGCCTGTGCCCGTTACCCCCGGGCCTGCGTCCGTCACTCCTGGGCCTGTGTCCGTCACTCCTGGGCCTGCGTCCGTCACTCCTGGGCCTCTGTCCATCATCCCCGGCCTCTGTCCATTGCCCCCGGGCCTGTATTCGTCACTCCCGGGCCTGCGTCTGTCACCCCAGCCCGTGAGCTACCCTCTGGACCCATGGTGAGCTCATGCATTCCACTTTATCATATTCTTTCCTGTGTGGTGGTACTTTCCAGAGGCAGCCGCTCTGCACTTGGCCTGGTCACTTGGAGCCTGTCCTGGAAGCTGCCCCCACCCTTCAGCAGTGGCTCCTTCTCCACAGTCCACACTCCTACCTCCGGGCACGTGGTGGTGGTGGTGGTGGTGGGGGTTCCAGCACTGCCCTGAAGAGCCATGCTCGCTGGACAGCCTTGGGCCACCTCCTGTTGTCAGAGTCCTGTCACCGAAGTGGCTTCTGTCAAAAGACGAGCAGATAAATGATTTGGGTAGATTTTGCCAGATCTTCCTGTATCAGGCTCTGGCAGCTTTCATTCCCACCAGCGACATACGCATGCCCGTCCCCACAGGGCTTAGAGAGCGGAGAAGCTGGCTCAGTTGCAGCCTGATGGACAAGGAATGGGATCCCGGTGTAAGGGCCATTTCTCTACCGTTATGCCTTTGGCCTGTTTTCCTGTAAGGATTTTGGTCTTTGTTTCCACAATTTTGAAGAGGCTTCATACATAAGGAACATTAGCTTTTTTTTTTTTTATGGAACATTAGCTTTTATCTGTGACACACATTGCAAATAATTTCTCCCAGTTTCTTTTTTGGGGAATTGGGGGGATGGGAACAGTGCTGGGGAATTGGGGGAAGGGGAACAGACAAGTTGCTGTCCTTTTGTTCTTCAGTCTAGTTGTGGAGGAC
>NW_017731367.1:6817040-6828477 GCF_001890085.2 Hipposideros armiger | reverse complement strand
GGCAGTGTCACTGGCCCTCATATGTGGGATCCGAACCGGGGCCCTCTGGCATCCCAAGCCAGCTCTTAACCAACACACCACTCGGCCGGCCCTTTCTCCCAGTTTTTATCAGTTGTTTTTTTGAATTCTTTACAGGCTCAGAGTGGTGGCATGTCCCCCACCCCTGTCGTGCCTCTGTCCATCCACCGTGTCCACTCCAGCCCCACCCTCGACCCCCTGAGTTGACTCCTTTTGCCATGTTAATGCCCACCTTGCCATGGTTCAAACGTATCAATTTCTCTCTTTTGTAACTGCACCTGGGTCTTAAGTCACAGGGAGAAAGTGTCCTTGTTCCCAGGCTTTGTCTGCTGCTGGGGCTTGTGTGGCCCCCTGCCTTGCAGTTAGGTTCTGATGCACGCGGAGTTCATTCTTGTGTGTGTTAGTTTTGGATCTAACTATCTCTTCCCAAGTGCCAAACCAGCTGTGCCGTCACTACCGACAGAACAGCCCCCGGTCCCTGTGATTGTCATGTACTGGAGCTGCATTGCGCCTGCGTCTGGGCGCCCCATTCTGTCTGCCCGGCTGTGAGCCAGCCCCTCACGCTCCCAAGCACAGGGCCTCCTAGGATGTGGCAGCGTCCGGCCGGGCCCACCGCTTTCCTCTGCATGCCTCTGCAGCCCTCACGCGTCTGTCTCGTGTGTCTGTCCCTCCTGGAACTCAGACAGATCCCCGTTAGCACACTTCCCCCCGTCCTCAACCTCCCAGCCGCTCACATCTCATCTCCTGTCTTTCTGTGTTGCATTCTGGGCTATTTCCTTGGTGCTGTTTCACTGTTCACCGAGCCTCTCTTCAGCTCTATCTAATTGATTATTTAGCTCATTCATTTGGTTTTAAATTTTAATTACTACAGATTTCATTTTTACAAGTTCTATTTGGATCATTTTCCAGTGTGCCCGACCACTTTTGATGTTGGCAATGAGAGCTAACATAACCTCATCTCCTCGTTCCGTGTTCCTCTGGGGAAGGTTCTGGCTGTTGCCCCCACTCTCCGGCAGATGAGAAGCTAAGGCACAGGGAGGTAAAGTGACCCGGGTTGTGCAGCTACTGAGGGACGGTCCCGGGTGGTCGCTTGCTCCGGTGTGACCCTTAGGTTACCCTGTCTGTTGCTTGAAGCCTGCTGTGGAGCTGTGTCTTGTGCTCAAATCGGATTTTCCTGTAACTGAATCTCCCTCCCGGCCTGACCTCCCCCCACCCGGTGTTTCCTGCTTTGTGATTTTGGTTGTGATTTGAGCCCTGGGAACGTCTGAGGGACGTCCTTCGGGGTTGGCTGTGTGCTCGTGCAGGGAGTGTGTGTGTGTGTTTCTGTCGGGTGCCGGGCAGCAGTGCCTGGGTGTCTCTGCCCGGGACGTGCAGCAGGATGCGTTCGCCTCGGTGTTGCTCAGGTTGCGGGGTCGCCTGGATTGTCCCCAGACCACCTTAGGCGACCTCTAGTTGTGGATTCCCAGGGAGTCCGCTTTCCTGACTTGCGTCCTTCCCCAGGGTGCTCCCCAGCCGCCCCTCCTCAGGGAGCCACAGTCCCAGTCTGTCCCCCGCCCCGGGGCCCTTTAGCAGTGACCCAGAGTGCTGTGGCAGAGGCAGGCGGCCTCGGGACAGCAGCAGAACAGGCCTGCCCTCCCCGCCCGCGAGGTCCTGCCTTCTGAGGGGCCTCCTGCCTCCCAGCTCAGCTCTCCTGGAGATGGTTTTCAGAACTCGCCCGCCACGTTGCCCTCACCGAGGCTTCTCTCACTGCTCGTGGTCACCAACACTGTACGCTGGCTTTCTTTTGAAGGCACGTGTTTTCACAAGAAACAAACTCTTTACATAGTTTCAGACGGGAGCCTAGAAGGTGTGGGAGCTCAGGGATGTTGGCCTGTGCTGCCGTATCTGCTGAGGGACGTGGAAGCTACGGGCCACATCTGTCGGTGTCGCGATAGCCCGCAGAGCCCAAACCTTTACGTCAAATGCTTGTTTAAACGGCCACACTTGGTGTGAAGCACGAACCGTGCCGAGCCACGCAGCTCTGTTCGGTCCGGCCCTGATCTTCTAGCTTCCGGGAGGTGGGGGTGACCACTCCCAGTGTGACCGTCACGCACTGCCCGGGACGCCCTGGTGGGTGGCCTCTCGGGCTCTGCTCCACGTCCCTTACTCTTACCCTGCTGACGCGAGTCACCGCCTGCCGCGAGGATGGTAACATCAGCTCCTTCGTCAAGTACTTTTGTTGCTTTCCATTAAGAGTGTATTCAAAAATGTGAAACGAATTCAAGCTGAAGCCTCTGCGGCTCGTCACGTGTGTGTGTGTGTGTGTGTGTGTGTGTGTGTGAGATAAGGGGACAGAGCTTCCGACCACCCCCTCTTCATGGTCTCATGAGCAAAAGGACCTCTTACCTTGAGCCCCCCCCTTCAGCCTCCAGCCCTCGAGTACCCCTGTGTGCCGAGTGAGCCCCCCAGAAACACCTTCCCAGGATACCCCGCCCGTGCAAGGGGCACAGGAGACCCTGGAGCGCTCACTGGCCATCCGTGCGTCTGTCCTCACAGCTGAGAACTGGGAGGAAATAGAACTTTAGTCTGTGGGTGAAGAAGCCCCGAAGGGGCCTGGTGTGCCCAAGTCACCTGCTCGTGTCAGCCCCGCCCTTGGACGAGGCCCCGCCTACACGTCTGCGGGCCTGTCCACGCGGGCGGGGCAGAGCAGTGGCACCGCGTTTCTGGTGCCAGTGCTGCAGGTGGAGCTGAGTGTGAGAGCCTCCAAGCGCCACGGTCCTTGTCCCACCTGCTGTCTGCTGCCGTCACAGAAGGCCAAGGTGAAGGTTTCTGTTTAGCCGGACACACAGAGGGACCCTGTGGCTTTCCTCTAGGGCAGCCCGGAGGCTCGTTTCTCTCCACAACCCTGGAAACGAGTCGAGGGTTTGCTTAGAGTGGAGGACAAGAGGAGACGTTTTTACTCCTGGATTTTACTGTGTCGCTTTGTCCTTCCTTCTGATAATGAGGAAGAAAGGGCCCAACGTGAAGGCCTGTGTGTGTGCATGTGTGTGCATGTGTCTGTGTTGTTCTGGCCCCGTGGCGACCACCGGTGGAGCCGTACGTGCAGGGCTGCGTTCCACAAAGGGGGTGTGTGCGGCGGCAAGGTGGGCCGCGTGATTGCCTCTTTGGGGGACGGATGGCGGGGCCTCCTAGCCGTGTGACAGTCCTTCTTGTGGGCCCCTCATGGACTTGGAGCCCAGGGCAGAGGAGGTGGCAGTGGCTCCAAGGCCACTTAGAGAGCCGTTGCTGGAGCTCTGGTGAGCGTCTCCCAGTGCCCCCCACTCTGCAGCGGGGCTCGCGGGCGGGTCCACTGTGCAACCTGTGACCGGGACGGTGTCCCCGCTTGGCCCTCACTCGAGGGGCCGTGCACTAGGCCAGCGGGGATGACACATTGGCGCCTGGGTGCCTTTCGATGGTGCCGAGACCCCTCACATCTAAGCTGAGAATACCTGTTTGTGAATTTCGTGACCAGATTTTTGATTAAGACTTTTATTGAACAGTCTTCTCTGTTGCTCGTCCCCCTCACGTTACTTTAGCCCTTGAGGGAACCATGGGACCGTGGCTCTGGGGGACTTCTAATACTTTCTGAGCCCTTTATTCTCGTGGGAGGCCCAGAACTACTGGGGCATGATGGGACAAGGCTGGCCCTGGCCCGAGTCCCCTGCTGTGTCACGCTGGGGAGACACTGCCTTGACCTCATCTATGGGGCTGTTAGAAAGTCTCAGCATGGGAAGTAAAAATGCAGCTAAAATATGCTTTTTAAACATTGGTTTAAAACAGAAACCTGTTGTTCTGTGAGAAGCAGCCCCCGCGTGTGACTTTTCTGCCTTGTCCCTTTCTGCACCTTGCCCATGAAGTGATTACAGAGGCTTCTAGTCCTACAAAGTCCTCGGTGCTCAGTGTCACTTTATTTTGAATCTGTCATTTTCAGCTTGCTGGCAACACTCAGGCCTTTTCATTTCGCGGTGCTCAGGGGGAAAAGCGGGGTGTTGTGTGTCTGCAGATGGAGGCAGTGGACGCTGGCGTGGCCTGTGACATGCTGTCCGCCACCGTGGTCCACACTGGCTGTCTGGAGCTGTGCTGCACGGCGAGTGCCTGCACTGTGACCCGGCACAACACAGGTGTGCGCCGCCTCGGTGGTCATCTTGACTCGCAGGCCATGAAGGCTGCCGGGAGTGCGGGATCTTGGGACGGGCCAGGTGCTGCCAAGCTCTGGGCACCAGGCTGCCGAGTGGCTGCCCACTCTGTGAGACTCTTTTCTTTGTAAAATGGACTAACACGCTTGGCCTGGGAAAAAGTATGAGCCAGCCAGTTCATGCCAGGCCTGGGTGGTTTTGTAAACATAGGTCAACAGCGTCAGCATTTGTGGCACAGAGTGTGGGAGGTTTGCGATGTGACCTGATAGGGGTGCGTTCTGTCTCGGGGGCTACCTGAGCGCACGCGGTGGTCAACACCGGTGGCTGCCACCTTCACCCTGGGCCCCGAGGCCTGTCTGTGGCCCTGGTCAGGCTCGGCTTCCTGGTGAGAGGCAGCGGCAGGGCACCACGCTGCAGGTCAGGTACCAGCAGGGCCAGGGCACGCTGTCCTCGGGGGCCTGGCCCACCGGCACAGGCAGCGCGTCTTGTCCGGTGCCCTCAGACGAGCCCTGGGCACTGGAGGGGCTGTTGCAGGCATCGGTTTCTTCTCTCTCTGTGTTTACAGGAGACATAGCCCCTCTCCCCCCATGTCCCCTTCCCTGAGGAAAGAAAGCCTGGTCTCAGGAGGGATGCCCGGGGCAGTGCCCGGCGCCCGCCCGTAGAGCGGTCCCCCGGTGCTTCCTTGGGCCTCTTGCAGGCTCGAGCCGGGGAAGAGCCCTTGCGACTGTGGTGGCCGACCTGGGGACCTGGGGACATGTAGGCTCAGGAGTTGCTGCACTCAAGCCTCCGTGCCTAGGGAGAGGGGGCCGGATGGGCAGGCAGACGCGGCCACAGCCTGGGGTGTTTGGTGACGCCTGTCCCTGGGGCTTCCGAGGAGGCGTGGGGCTCTCCGGTTTCCGGGAGCTGCCAGGGGCTTTCCAGGCAGCCCTCCGTGTTGCTTGCGCAGGTGCAGCTGTGGCATTCGTCCTTGTCCAGCTGGAGCTCGGGCTTCTACTGAATTCAGATGGCAGAGCTAACGCTGGAGTGGGCGGGGATGGAAGGAAGGGTGCGCCTGTGGCCCCGCCCACTAACGTGGACTGGACCTGGGGCGCCCGGGCCAGCGGGGAGGGCCGCTTCGGGAGAGAAGGGGAGCTGGGCGGGCTGCCGGGGCTGCCTGTTAGCCGCATCGGGGGCCGGATCCAGCCCATCCCACTTGTCCAGGCCCAGTTTGAGGTTGACCCCAATGCTCAGACAGGCGCCCCCATGTCCTGCAGGCCTGCAGAGCTTGTGAGGGCAGAAGGTCTGTTTACTTACTTGCTTCCTCTTTCTGTCCGACTGCCCCAGACAGAAAGCTCCCTCAGCAGGACCCGCATAGGCTGTCCCACCGGTGACGTGTGCGTAGTGTGGCGTGAAGTCCCAGGCAGCTGAAAAGACCAGCCGTCCAGACAGCTGTGGCATCCACTGAGCGGTGAAAGGCATGCTGGTACAGGCAGGTTAAACGCAGGTGTGTTTTCCTGTGTCCAGTTGCCGTGGCCGACCTGCAGTGGGGCAGCAGTGACTCAGGTGTCAGGCCCAGGGGCGGGCTGAGGCATCTCATCGCGTGTGTGTCTAGAGCAAGCTGTTCTTCAGGGGTCCCGGCTTCGCGTGCACTGGCCCTGGCCTGGCCGCCGCTGGGTCACAGTGCTCTTCCGGGCTGTTCCCTCAGCCCCCGTTATAACCAGATTAACACAGTAAGAAAAGGAAGCACAGCTGGCCACAGAAGGAACCCAGACTGGGAAAATAATAATGTCTGGGACCTTTTCCAGCAGCCCCTCAGCAGTTAGCCGACGTGTGGCCATCACCCCAGAGGGGTCCTGCCAGCCGTTCTGCCCTCGGAACCCCGTACTCAGGCACGTTTCCTCACCTGCTCCGTGGCGTCAGGGTCCAGGTCCTTGCTCTGTGTCTGGGGCCTTGGCTGCCCATCCCCGTTCAAGTCGCACCTGAAATAGCTCTTCCCCAGCAATCATCCATGGGACACGATGCAGTGAAGGCAGCGAAATCTAAAGTCCTGAGTTTGAGAGAGCCTATTGTCCTGGAGGCCCCAGACCAGGCCTGGTGGGGGGACAGGAAACGGCCACGCACCTGGGACAGACCAGACACCAGGTCCACTGGCCTTCAATCACGTTGGCCCTGCCGCTTCTGTGGATTAGTAAGAAATGCTCTAAATTCCTACTTCCCCTCGGGCAGAACGGTTCGCCCCGTGGCCACGTCATTGCCCCGGCCCCCTCGTGGGTGAGACTGCCTGTGGTTAGTGGTTCCGTTGGTGTCTGCCCTCACGAGGCCCCATAGGGGGCAGGCTGTCTGCTGGGCACCTCCACCGTGGGGCCGGAGTCTTCCTGACCAGGCTGATGGCCATTCCAGGAGACTCTGCAGAAACCCCAGGGTCCTGGCGCCCTCGTGGGTGGGGATACAGTCGGCAGCCAGAGGGCAGCTTCAGGAGCACGAGCATGAGGGAGCTGGTCACTCCCCATGGCCATTGCAGCGTCCGGGTCTGTGTGTGCGGTCAGCGTGTGCTCCTAGCAGCAGTGCCCCCGGCCTCCCCAGTAAGTCGCAGGGAAGGGGGGCACCTGCCCCAGAGGAGGCTCCAGAGCTCCCAGGACACTCGCCTGGGGTGCCCCCTTAAGGTGCCATGCTGGCCTTGCCCCTCCTCGCCCCGTCCGTGCTGGCAGGGCTTCCTGGCCTGCCACTCGCTCCCTCTGCAGCCCAGCGTGTGGCCGCTTTCCTGCACGTCTTGGAGGCTGAGGCCTCTTTCAGATGCGGGAGGTCAGCTGCAGGCCACCAGCTCCCTGCCCTTGCTGACATCTCCGGGTGGCACGCGAGGAAGGGAGGAGTGTGACCTGGTAGATCAAAGCCGCTGAGCAGGCGGTGTGGCCTTCTTGCCCAGGGCATCGGCTCTGGGTGCTGTAGTGGGCTTGGGGCGTTGGTGCGGCTTCCGCCCTGAATCTGGCGTGGCGAGCATTCCTGGGCTGGTGTAAACAGCAGCGTTCCTGGGCCTTCGCTGGGCGTCCTGAGCGAGTCTGGCGATCCCGTTATCTGCTTGTTATGTGACGTGACAACATGGGCTGAAATGGAAACCAGATGTCGATGCGGGTGCTGGAGCTCGGCCCTGGGGGGCGCCGGGGGGGCGTGCCTTGCGTCTGCCCCGCTGTCACAGGCTCAGTGCTCCCAGGGCCCGGCGTTGGAGGGGCTCCTGGGAGCTGCACCAAAGCCGAGGCTGAAGGTGAAGTCCAGACTCGGGGACGAACACTTTCACAGTTTCCCTGCTCTGTTATGTGGCTGCCGAGTGTCCATCTGAGGGACCTGGTGCCTTGCTACCTGGCATCCGCTTAACGGCGATTAAATCAGCTGAGGGCAAACAGTGGCTCCGTGCAGGCTTCACAGCCTCCATGCGCTTAAAGGCTTTGGGGTTAAGAGCGAAGGGGACCCGCATTTGGGCGCCGAGGGGTGGTGTCCTGGCAGGGGCGGACCTCCTGCCACATGCACAGACATGGAGGGGAGATGGCTGCCTGCAGACAGCGGCTCCCGGAGGGCGTGGGGACTCGGCAGCTCTTGTCTGGGGCCCAGCTGCTGTGCGCAGCGGCAGGATGGTGTTTCGTCTCTCCCGGGACCCCCGGAGGCCCCGTACCACGCTGGGCCTGGGTGTGCCGGAACACGGCTCTTTGCCCTTCTGAAATAGAAAACGGACCTCACCTAGATCAGAAACATAGCACCTTCCTTGCTGGAAGCCACAGCTGGCTGGGGATGGTGGTCACGTATTTCACCCCTGTCAAAACACCACCAACACCTCCGTTATTGTTACTTTCCTTTGGTAGCTGAGCTTCCAGAAGCATCTGCAGGTTCCGTTCTTCGTGAAGACGACCCCCTGGAAATAGAAACATCGGAATCTAGGCTGTGATTTCTCCCTCCTGGGCTGCTTTGCAGCCTCATGAGGCTGTTCAGTTCTATCAGGCAGACCTGTGCTAAATACGCACAGGTTATACTGTCACCCGTGTCCCCGGGAACCAGCCTCGTGAAGTGGAGCGGGACCTGTGACTCCTTCTGGCCCTGAGTGCTGACCCCCTCTGACTCTCCGTTCTCGCCTGTAAAATGACAGCACTCACGGGGTGTTTTCCGGGTCTTGGCCCCATGCTGTGTGCATTCATGGTTTCTCACGTAATGCTTAAAACACACCTGTACAGGTAGGTGCTGTTATGACCTCCATTTTCCAGATGAGGAAACGGAGGCCAGAGAGGGTGAGACTGCCCACGGTCACCTTCCAGTTGGGGGCTGCTGCCGGAGTCCAGCCCAGGCAGGGACACAGGGCACGGCTGTCTTCGGGTCTTCCCGGCTCATGGTTGTGTGGGCTTTCGCCTCTGGTGGACGAGGGGCCTTCGCTGGCCATCGCTGGGCCCGTGTGTTCAGTGTACGTGTGGACATCAGAAGTGAGGGCAGAAATCCTGATGGTGACAGTGTGATGCTGTAGAAATGAGTGACGATTCCTAAACCAGTGGCCCCGGGAAGCAACGTAAAGCACGTGGGCATCCGGGCGTCCGGGCATCCTGCTCTGGGAGAGAACTTGACACCCCTCACTCCCCCACGGTGTCTGGCAGGCCAGGCGTGGCTGCCATAACATGATCCGAGTAGGTAGGCCTTCCAGACTATTCTCCCCGGCAGGAGCTGCACTTTGACTGTTTAGAACACCTGTTCAGAATTGGTGAGTGGTGAGGGGCTGTGAGCTCCGGCTTTTCCAGGTGACAGTGGGAGCTGCTGAAATGGTGTAGAGGACGCGGCCTTCTGACCTGCAGGCCCCTCCCGCCCGTCCCCACAGTGGCCCCTGGTCATCACTGGGAGGCGGCTGGCGTGGCTTGGCCTCCGGCTCTGTGGTGCTTTGTTTCTAAATATAACCTCGTGTGTCTAAAAACAGCCCATGTTTTTCTGAGGGTCCTTAATGCAGTCACCTGCCCCGCCCGCCCGCTCGAGGACAGCCCTGGGGCACAGAGCCAACTCTAGGACCCCAGCTATGCGCCCAGGGCCCTTCTGCTCCTTTGTGTCATGTTTGCAGACCCTTCTGGGCACCTGTGGCTAAAAGAAAGCAAAGCAGCAGAGGCCTGAAAGGGTCACTGGATGAACTTGGGGTGACAGACAGGGCTGCTCCCTGGCCTGTGACCCCTGTTCTGTCATGCCAGGCTCGGAACATCCCCACGCGTTTCAGAAGCCCTTCCAGAATGTTCTCTCACTGAATGGTCACTGCCAGGCATGGGGCTGGTGGGAAACGGGCTGGGGTCACCTGGCCATCCTCTGGAGTATCTGGGTGTGGGGAGGTTGCCTTTGTCTTAACCACTCCCCTCGCTCTCATGCGTCACCACACAAACCCAGGCAGGCGCTGCAGCGGGGCCGTGCCCGAGGGCCTCAGTCCTGCTGTCAGCCGGGCACACACCTGGGGGGCTCGGGACCCTGCCCCAGGCGTCCGGCCTCATGTGTCCTATGGCTTTTCAGTGAAGAGCGTCTTCTTCGACTGATGATTTCTGTGGCCTGAAGGCCGTGAACTGGAGCATGGGCAGTGCGGTGCTGGCTTGACTGCCAGGCCGACTGTGGGCCCAGCCGTGTGTCCACACAGGATCGCTTGTCTCGGGCCAGGTGTGAGCAAATACTGCCAGCCTCTGCAGGTGAGGCTTAGCCCACAGGTCTGGCTGGGTGGTCTCAGGTCGTTGTGTACGTCGTGACGTGCATGTCCTGGGCTGCAGTCTGGGCTGTGGACACAGGTCTGCAGCCCACATGGGGCAGGTGGCCCCGAGATACAAGACCTGACCTTTTCCCGCTTGTAAGTGTGTGAAGAGATGAGAAATGATGGGGAAACAAGCAGAAATGAGAGATTTATTCGGAAAAGTGACTTCCAGGGGAAGAGCTGGGGTGCTTTTAAGCCCAGATCCGGCATCAGTTTACAGAAGCAAGACTGGCTTGCTGTTGGCAGCGTTCTCTGAGGTCTTGAATCACCAAATAATTATTTAAATAGAACGATTCTCACTGGGTAAGCCAGGCAGCCGAGAGCACCAAGGATGATTTCAGCTGTGGGGGGCTCACTGTAACATTGGGGTACCCCCAGTACTTCCTTCACTGGGAAGCTGCATGGTTATCCTGAATGTCACTTAGTCTCATGGCTTGTGACAGCAGTGAGGGATGGCGGTGTCCCCAAATGTGTTTGGGTAACGGACATAAGGAAAGTATTCGCCAAGAATTCATCTATGGCGTTAAATTATGCGTGTGTGCGTATGAATCTATTTAAACTTGAAATTTGAGTTTCATTGGTCCATTTGTCTAGGGATGGCTAGAATTCAGTGACTAAATGAAACTAAGCTGCACATATGCAAATAATTCGAACATGATTGAAAACCAAACTGAGTTCTTACTTATTCTGCCTACAAATCTGGAAACCTCTAGAACTTATTTTGGCATTCTCTTTTGAAAACAGTTCATGCAGAAATAGTGTTATATATGCACAAAAATACACAAAAAAAGACAAAGGGAAACGAGAAAGGCCCTTGCCCCTTTCCGAGCTCTTCTGTGCCGCCAGCTCCTAGCCTGGGGAGGACGCCGCCTGTGTTCACAGATGAGCGCGACTCCCAGGAAAGGGGGTCCAGACCTACTGTGAGCCGTGGGGCCAGGCTCAGGAGGCTGTGTGGGCAGCCGGAGCCAGGACTGGGCCACCACGGCCCAGGAAGTGTCGCACACGGAGGCTCGCTAAACAGTCTCTATCGGCTACTGCCGTGCCTGCCACCACTCCCAGAAACCCACAGCCTACCGATATGCATGAAAACTGACTGTGTGGTTATTGTACTTACAGTCAGAAAACATGGCAGAAAGAAAGTCGGCTGGGTACGGTGTACGCACGCCCTTCAGACCGACCCACCGTGCACACCAGACTCAAGGGACTTCGGGGCCGTGAACACGTGCTTGTGCGGCCACGGTGTCTGCCCCACACCAGGCTTTGCTCAGAAGAGAGCCTGCAGGACAGGCCCCTGTCCCTGCTGTGGTCCTGGTGGCCGGAGGCGGGGGCTGGACCTCCCCCTGCCCCCCCCCCCCCCCCCCCCCCGACTGAGTAATGTGGGAGGGGTGGTTCCTGGACTGTGGGCCTCACCTCATGCCCTTTGCTGGCCCACAGGTCACCCCGGAGACCTGGGCTGCAAACTGGTTGCATTTTCATATGTTTTTTGGGTAACTTTAGAAAGTCACATGCGGGGCCGGCCAAGTGGCGCGATGGTTAAGAACTC
>NW_017731367.1:6808773-6813917 GCF_001890085.2 Hipposideros armiger | reverse complement strand
TGCCTCCTTTTCCTCCTCCCCCATCGCTTTCCCTGCCAAGCAGTGTGCAGTCGTGGAAAGGAGGAAGGCAGCCTGGGGGAAGTTCTGAGGGAACATCGGGCGTTTTCACAACTCCCTGGGGACTGGGACGGGAGGCGGTCCGGCTCGGTCTACATTTATAGAACGGAGTCGAGTACAGTTGGGACGGCTTTTCCTGCTCGCTGGAGGAAGAGGAAACGGCTCTGGGGCACACAGGTGCTTTGTAGAGAAGGGACCTCCCCCCACCACGGTCCTGTGGTCCATGGTGGACATGGCCTGTATAGCTACGTAGCCACTCGCCATGTGTGCCTGTCGAGCACTTCCGATGGGGCCAGTGTGACTGAGGCACTGAACTGCGAACATTATTTAATTTTAATTAAGCAGCCACAGGTGGCTAGTGGCTACTACAGCTCAGCACGAAGGAAGACTCCAGACCAGCGGCTCTCAACCTTCCTAATACCGCGACCCCTTAATACAGTTCCTCATGTTGTGGTGACCCCCAACCATAAAATTACTTTCGTTGCTACTCTATAACTGTAATTTTGCTACTGTTATGAATCGTAATGTAAATATCTTTTTGTTTTCTGATGGTCTTCAGCGACCCCTGTGAAAGGGTCGTTCGACCCCCGAAGGGGCCGCGACCCACAGGTTGAGAACCGCTGCTCTAGAGGGAGGCTTGGGGGCCTGTTCTAATTCAGTTATTTGAAACTTCAATAGATGGCTCAGTCCCTTTACACAGCCCGGCTGGAATAACAGAGGAGTGACGGGGCTGGGAACGGCACTGCCTCGCAGGGGGAGGGTGGCCTGGGCAGCGGCGGTCCGTCGCAGAATTTACGGTCCTTCTGCAGGCTTCGGGGGGTGGCAGAGAGAAGTGCTGTCACGCAGGGGCGCTGCCTGCTCAGGTGGGGTCATTTGGTCGCAGGGACAGACACTTGTTCCCTCAGTGGCACGATAAATAAAAGGGGGTCCACTGATGGAGTGCAGGGGGACTCGGGCAGTGTCACCTGTCTCTGTCCCTCCCCCCATCTGCTTTGTCCTCAGCTGCGTCCCTGCAGGCTCTTGGCCGAGTCCATCACTGGTTTGGCCTGCCTGGCGTGTCCCTCTCGTGTTACCCGCCCTGGGAGCAGGCAGACATCCAGACGGGGTCTGTGGAGTCCTGCGGCCCAGCAGGGCAGACAGGCCTGTCCATGACCCAGCCCACCCGGCCCGCCCTCGTGCTGCTGTGTGTGCTGTGCAGTTGCTCAGCCGGGAAGGAGTGCCGGTCCCAGCCGCCCCACATCAGCGTCGATAAGTGTGTTTGCACTGCATTGCACACGGGTGGCTGCGCGAGGACATTGTGGCATCTGTCTGTGATCAGCTGTGTGGGCGTTTTGCTGATTGTTCGGATAAGTCACCTTTGGTCCTGGCTGCCACATGGCACTGTGACCCTCTCTGAAGCGACTTGGCCTGGCCATAGGCTTTCTCCTGTTGACAGAAAGAATTATGGTCATTGATGTGTCGACTTTTGGGAACTATTCATGGTGGCAGGCTACCACTCAATCCCAATTTTTATTCATTTATTTTTATTTAGTTTAATTAATTAATTTATTTTTAAAAGATTTTATTGGGGAATTGGGGGAGGGAACAGTGTTGGAGAATCGGGGAAGGGGAACAGACAAGTTGCTGTTCTTTTGTTCTTCAGTCTAGTTGTGGAGGATGTCACTTCACTGGCCCATGTTGGTATTATCATTGCATTCTTCCCGGGTGAGGCAATTGGTCGCCGGCCATTGGATGATCACTCACGTCAGCTCTTAGCAGCTCACGGTAGCTTACGGCAGCCCACTGCAGCAGGGGCAGCAGCCTATGCTGTCCCTGGGGACTCATAGCAGCCCAGCTCCAGGTCGAGCTGTTGTTCACCATCTTAGCTGTAGAGGGCGCAGCATCACTGGCCCTCATGTGGGATCCGAACCGGAGCCCTGCTGCTCAGAGCTGGCGTCCCAAGCCAACTCCTAACCAATGTGCCACTCAGCCAGCCCTTTATTTTTTATTTTTTTTTAGCTGAGCCATCCTGCCAGCTCAGCAGCAGCTCAGCTCAGGCTGGGAATCGAACCGGCGACCCTGTTGCTCAGAGCTCGCACTCTTGAGCAAGCTCTTAACACTCAATCCCAATTTTTAGACATTTGACAAGGAAGTGTTTCCTGACAGCACATTTTCGAGGCAATAACGTTCATAGTCTGACACGGTTAAGTCTGTGGGGAGTTCTTAGCAGTGAGATGAGAATAACTTTCAGATGTGGTGTCGTGCAGGAGAGGGCCACACGCAGCCCGCAGGTGAAGTGTGCCCGTTCTCACCCATTGGGTTTTGGGTGAGTGAGCATCGTCCAGTGTGGCCCAGGGTTCTGTCTCCATCCGTCATTCCCAGCCCAAGCAGTGGGCGGGGCCGGGTGCCAGTCAGCCTGGTGCTGAGGGCTGTGCTCCAGAGACCATGGTGACAGAGGGATGGTGACACGAGGGTTGCTGGACGTGAGAGTATTTCAGTGTGTGCACACTGGGACTTAAGGTGCCCCAGTGTCTCCCCTGGAAGGCAAGGGCTGTGGAGCCTGTGGGTCCCCACTGTGAGTCGGGGTCTGGAAGCATCTCATCCTCTTGGGATGCCCAGGTGGTCTGCCAGCCTCTGAGGAGCACTGCTCGCTCAGGGGACCAGCCGGATCAGCTGTGTAGCCTGGGTTGGGTCCCAGGTCTGCTGCTGCTGGATTGCCAGCACCCCGTGCTGTGCCTGAGCCTGCTTGCCTCTGGGGATGACAGTTACCTGGTCTGGTGCTGCTTGTTTGTTTTGGTCCATTGATTTCTGTTTTTTATTGTGAGACTATATTGTGTGACACTGACCCAACATGGTTCCAGCAAACTTTCAGAGCCAGGAACCCGACATCTTTCGGCCTCTTGCTGAACCCCGCCATCCCAGCACCGCCTCCTGCACTGCTCTCCGCGGGGGAGGGGCCGACAGCNGCCCATGGCAACCCACTGCAGCAGGGGCTGCAGCCTACGCCGTCGCCGGCGACTCACGGCAGCCCAGCTCCAGGTTGAGCTGTTGTTCAGCATCTCAGCTGTAGAGAGCAGTGTCACTGGCCCTCATATGTGGGATCCGAACTGGGGCCCTCTGGCGTCCCAAGCCAGCTCTTAACCATCGCACCACTCGGCCGGCCTAGCATTTATTTTTTAACATTATGGTACAAGAAATTTTCTGGAACAAATAATTACAAAACACAAGAAGAGATACAAAGTATAAGAAATGTTATGTACCGGTAACAAATTTATGATATTTATGCTTTACAGAAGGCCAAGAACTCTTCATTGTTGCAAGTTTGTCGTAAGTTCAGCAAAACCCATTATCGTATTCCAGGGTATTATTTTGCACAGGGATATCGTTATTGATTTCTAGAGTTACACTTTTAACTCATAAGCATAAATAAAAGAATTAAAAACATTTATATAGGTACAGAATTAGAACTACCCACGTATAATGTGAACCCTTATTTTTTCCTCACAAATTTGGCAAAAAAGTGTGCGTTATACACAGCAAAATACGGTCTCTTCACCAGGCCAGAGAGGCTGGGCCCCAGGCCAGGCTGGGGTGTCCCTCAGTCGGAGGTGGGAGTCCAGCTGCTTGCCTTGGCGTCCAGGGGCCCACTCAGGATAGTGAGGTGATAATATTCACCCCTCTCCTGATGTGGGCACCTCCTTCTGTCTCCTGCTCGGCAGTACCGGCTTCTGTGTCTCATGCTTAGCAAGGACCCTCTGAAGGGAAAGAAGCCAGCCTGAGAGGCACTCTGGGGACCGGAATAAGGGACTTACCTTTCTTCAGAGTGAACGATTTTCAGACAGTTTCCTTGATTGACATGCCCTTAGCGTACCTCACACGAGCTGAGGCCGAGAGCAAGGAGAGGAGGAGGGTGGTGTTTTCTTGGGGGCCTGGAGCCAGGTTTGGGGGCTGGGCTGTCCCCACCAAAGGTCGCCTGGTTAGTGGGTCCTTCCGCTGTGTAGCTGGAGAAGGGAAATGCTGGCTAAGGAGCATGTGGGCGGAGCCGCCCCCCGCTAGGTCCCCTCCTGGGTGGGAGCTCTCCTCCTGCTATCTGCTTCCTGTTTGAGCTCCATTGAGGAGAGGCGGGTGAGAGAACATGGACCCCTGAGGCCTCCGTCCTGCCCCTCCCAGTGTGGCCAGCCTCAGTGACCCTGTGTGGCCAGGGCGTCATATTTGACATGAGTGGTGCTGGCCCCTCGCCCTGATTCTGAAGCCAACCCACCCAAAGGTCCCTGGAAGCTTCCATGTGATGTCGGTGCCCGGGCTTTGGTCACTGCTGGCCGTTCATCGTGAGGGGTCAGCGTGTATCTTTGGAGAAAACCATTCTCCAATCAGAATAGAGTCCTTAGTTTTTCAAAGTGAGGGATGCAGGAGTGACCGCTTCTCGTCCTGCAGACTGAGGCCCGGGGCATTACGATGGCTTCTGGTCCATATGTAGCTGTGCGTCCATAGCGTCATTGCAGGTTATCGATTGCACGAGCCTGTCTCCTTGGCTGTGGAATCTGTTATTCTGACGCCCCAGTGATGACGTGCTTGTGACAGACGGAGAGGCCTTGTTGGCTGTTTGTTCTCAAGGAGATGCTGGCTAGCTTCAGGCTTAGGCACAGCCTGACACGAGTGACACTGAGCATGGTCACAGGGTGCCCGGCAGCCATGACTGCGGCACGTGGACCAGCCTGCACGGCCCAGCTGGGCACCCCTTGCCCTTGGCCTGCTGCCCTCGCTGAGACACGTGGGCCACACAGGCGGCAGGAGGGACATTCCACCGGAGTGAGAGGCTCAGGGACTGTAAACCACACCGCCAGACCCTTCGTTCCTGATGGTGCTGGGCTGGGAGGCGTCTGCAGGAGACACAGGGAGACGGGAGGCTCTGTCCTCCTCAGGTAGGTGCAGGGCGGCTATCTGCCCTGACGGGGGTCATGGGGGAGGTCTAGGTCAACGCTGGGTCTGAGGGAAGACGCAGGGCAGACATGCAGGAGCAGGCTTCCCATTTGGGACATGGAGAAGTGTCAGAGCTGGCCTTCCTGCCCTGGGGTCACAGAGACGGGACGGGCCCAGGCAGAGGCCCG
>NW_017731367.1:6729775-6804708 GCF_001890085.2 Hipposideros armiger | reverse complement strand
GGAAGTGACTCCGTGTAGATCCAAGCACTGAGCAGGACTGGTGGGCTCTCCTCTGGATACGACGTGGCACCGGGCAGAGCAGTGGCTTTTTTTTGGGAGCAGAGTCACCATTGCTTTGGAAGGGCCCTCCGTATGACAGTGACCCCGTAGACCCCACTGAGCAGAGCACCTGCTGGCCCTCAGCGGTGTCGATGTACAAACTGTGCTTTTCTGCTGTGCTTTTTTTTTAAGAGTTTTCTTTAAGAGTGGCCTGGTAACCTGATCACTTAACTTATTTAGACAGGTCCCAATCAGGAAGTACCCAAGGACAGCCCCGTCATCACGTGGCTCCTGGGGCACGGCACGAGCTTCTTGATTTGGACTCGTTGAGGATGCGTACAGGCTCCCGCTGGACAGTGCGGCCAGGGCAGCTGCAGGTGTGCTGTGCAGCCTGGGGCCTGGTGGAAGTGGCAGGGGATGGATGGCTGGGCGGGGCCTGCTCTTGAGGAAAACCTCATGTCGTGAAAGAACGTACCGTGTGCCCGTCACGCGAGCTCTGGGCCCCTGAGCACCTGCGCAGAGTCCCCATCCTGCATGAGGCTCTCCTGGGGCCTGGCGGCAGGTCAGTGGCACCAGGCACAGCTCTTGGGACAGCGTGGGCCTCCTGTCTGAAGTGCAGTCCACTTAGGGCCGCTCCCTTGACGAAGCTACGATGTGCCTCGTCCCGCTTTCCGAGGTTTGGACAAGCGCCTGCCACTCATGGGACGTTTGAGGGCACAGGCGCTTCTCCGTTTGCTCGTCCTGGTTCCTGCTTCTGGCGGAGCTCACGCAGTGCCGCTGGCTCAGGCCCTGAGGTGGGGAGGGGACCCAGCCCTGGGCCATCTATGCTCCAGGAGGGCCTCCCGTGTCCTTCACAGGGACCGGTGTGAGGGCGCAGCCCAGCCCGTCCATGAAGTGGCGTAACGCTAATTCCCTTCCTAAAGTAAAGTAAACAGAAATAAGTTTTGTTATTCTTTCCCCGAGCCCCAGGGAGCATCTTCTGGAAGCCATCTAGGTCACTGTCTCATTTCTCTGGCAAGAATCACCAAATACTGAATGTGCAGGGAAATTAGAGCCAGTAGCTCCACGGTCGTCTGCTTTCGGCTGGGTGAGGCGAGCCATCAGTCCCGTGCTTTCCAAATTTATCTGCTGCCCAGAATCTCCTGGCTTGGGCTGCCTGAGCCCTGTGCCCACCTCTGGGCCTCAGGGAAGCTCCCCCAAAGTCCAGGTGTGTGACAAGCACCCACTTCATTGTCCCCAGACAGATTGGATGTGCTGCAAAGTTTGTTATTTAATGATCATGTTCAAGGAAAAAGAGCCAGAAATGGCCAGATCAATGCTAAGTACTAAAAACGCAGCGGTGTTCTCTGAAATGCCAGCCAGCACTGTGACCCTGACCCCAGGAAACCCTGCAAGGCATCTGAGGGCACGGGAAGGGTGGTGGCCTTTAGAACCTGGTGTCAGTGCTCAGCTGGCCATGCGCGTTGTAAAAGGAGAGACAGCAGCCAGTGAAACAGGGCAACAGGAAGGAGTCGGCCGTGGCGCCCCGGGAGAGGCTGGGACTGCTCGCCGGGGCGGTCAGCGGGCGGACACCCTGCCCTCGGCTGACGACAGAGGCTCCATCATGGGGCAGTGACTGCGTCCGTTCCCAAGGCACGCCTGTGGCCAAGCCTGTGTGTGCAGGTGACACAGGTGCATGCGGAGGTGTGTCCGAGCGTGACTGCCTGCTGACGGTTTGAGCAGAGCGCTCGGGTACACCGCGCCTGGTGTCAGCTGCCTGGGCGCCTGCTGACGCGCTGTCCCTCCCTGCCCCGGACCTCGGGCTGGCCTCGCCTGTAAGATGGGGCTCTGAGGAGGCTGCACAGAGGGTCCTCTCAGTGGGCTGAAGGCCAGTGGGGAGGCGTGCTTGCTGCTCGTGAGCGCCGGCTCTCACTTACGGGACCTGACAGGTCCGGGGCGGGGCCTGTGGGAAGCAAAGGAGGCGTGAGCTTGGGTCCAGGAGGTGGCCGCCTGGGCCGGGCGGCGCCGCCTCTCGGCTTTCTAACGCAGAAATCCTTGGTGGCGACTTTCTTTGTTGCTGCTCTTGGTTCTGGTGAGAAAATTTTATTGAACAAATATTGGGCTGTCGGAAAAGTCACGATGTGTTTTTCCTATGGTTTTCATTGCAAAAGTGCGTCATGACTTCTGACAACCCAATAAAATGAAGCTCAGCGAGTCCAGTGAACGCGACACGGCCGGAGCCGCTCTCGGGAGGCGCGGGCACGAAAGGAGGCAGCGGGTGTCAGTCAAGGCGGTGGCACCGGCTTCGAACACGCAGCGATGCTGTGCTCTCTTCCCTAATCCTAAGGGTGGAAAGTGTTTATCTGAGGAAATGTTGAAGAAAAAAAAAAACATGTGAAGACGGAGGAGAAACGCCTCCTGCTTCTGCCACTCTGAGGCCGCTGCCGGGACTTCAGTGCTTCTTTCTGGCCCACTGTCATGTGTCCTTGTTGTGTCTTGTTGGTTTCTGTGTGACAGCTTCTCGATGAACCTGAGATCTGGCCCTTTTGCATTCTGCACTCCATGGGCCACGTTGTCACTGCGGTCCCCTTTCCATATTGTGAGAAACCTTTTGGAATGGCCAGTGGCAGTGAGTTGCATGGGGTGGGTGTCGCCCCGTGGCTGCCGTGACCTTGTCCCATGGTTGGACAGCAAGAGCCTTGGAGGTTGGTTGCTGACCCCGTCCATCCCTTGGATGAGAACAGGCGCAGAGCTCTTCTGGCCTGCTGGCTTTGTTCTGAGGGCTCACACGTGACTCTCAGTGTCCCTGAGTCCCAGTCTCCTGGGCTCACCCCTTCCTTCCTGCTGCTGTCCAGGGCAGGCTGAGCCCGACAGCTCCCTGTTTTGTGCCCTGCTCTGCTGTCTTGCCTGAGCCTAGCCCATGAAGGACTTTGAGCTGCCCGTGAACACTGCTTTGTGTCCCTTACTGTCCCCACCACTGCCCCTTCCCTCCCAGGAGAAGACAGCCCTGCCCACCCAGAGCCCTGGGCCAGGCAGGACCCTTCTCTTCCTAACCCCCACCATCCCGTCGGCTTCCCAAAGGCAGGCATTCCTTCTCCTAAAATGTTTAATTCGCATGCTCCTGTCCCCACCAGCACCGCCATCTCTCCCCCGGAAGTTCCCATGTCCCATTGCTCTGTCCCACGGCTTCCGGGAGAACCTTTCCACAGTGCAGTGAGATGTGTGGCTTGCCGTTGACCGTGACAGCAAGGGCAGGGCCCCTGTGACTCACGCAACTCTCCAGCTTCAGGGCCTCACTCACCCCCCCCCCCGGGGGGGCACGTGAGTGTTTAGTGTGGTCCCCCTCTGAGCCACCTGGGAGATGCAGACCATGAATGTGACCTAAACAGCCTGCCTTGCGGGAGGTAAGTAACTGTGTGTGTGTGGCAGAAAGTGGAGGGCGGGGGTTGGGGGGATGATAAGACCGGCTCAGCTCTTTCTAGAAGTGTTTTCTAGTAAATTCACTTTCTTTTTTCTTCCTACGTGTGGATGCTTCAAAGCCCTCCGTTGCTTTCAGCGGCGAGGGCCTAGCAGGTGCTCAGCCCGCGCTCGTTGGTCAGTGTTTGCCCCTGAAGTCTTCCGAGGGAGGATGGAGCCAGCCATCCTGCCTTCAGGGTGTTAGGACACGCCCCTGAGCCGTGTGTCCAGGTGACACAGGTCCCCGGCACCGTGCAGGTGCAGGTGGGCCCGATAGGAAGGGGGCTGGGTGAGGGCAGCCGCCAGGGCTGCGCAGTGGGTGGGGTCCTGTTTCGTTGCTAGAGGGATGTGAAAAAAGCAAAACTGTAATGAAGTTTCCTGTTTATTGTTTGGATGGTAACTAAAGTTGAAAATGTTTCCCGTAGAAGGGCCTGTGTTGGCTTTGAGTGCTAACGGGCTGGCTTTAAAGGGGAGTGTCCACCCCGAGGCCACATGGCACATGGCCTCGTGGCTCCTGGGAGCTGCTCCCACCCACCCTATGCCAGAAGAAGAAGAAAAGAAACAGTATCTTCTGTACCCCACCCACTCACCTGCTGGTGGGCCCTGGTGTAGGAAATTGGGGTGTCCCTGAACTCACCCATTATTTGACCCAGCCCGTTATTTGGCTTCAGTGCCCAGATGGGTGCTGCTATTGGCTCTTCTGGGGGTACAGGCACGCACTTAAGGAAAGGGGGGTCTGTGTTTTCCGGACGCTCCGTTGCCGGGGCTGCAGGGCCCTGGTCGCCCTGCTATCTGTTGGCTCCGCTGCACGCAGGCTGCGGTGTTTACCCTCAGCTGACATTCTCATCACACACGCTCGCTCTCAGAGGCCTTTGCGTCACGCCTCAAACAAACAACAGATGCTGAAAGGGTTTGTGTTTCCACCGCAGAACAGCAGCCAGAGTGCTTTGTTTACCGCGGTGCCAGCCGGGGCCCTCTGGAGCGCACTGTGACCGTTGGTCCTGCCTCGGCCTCGCAGGTGTCCGGGGGAAGGCTGCGTCCCCGCTCCTGCAGACCGCTCTGCAGTGCCGGTGCCGCTGGGACCCGCGGATGCCTCCCAGGGCACTTGGACAGAGCACCCTGCCCAGGGCCCGCGAGCCCCTTGGCGGGGGGTGAAGGGGGCTTGCTGCCCTGCCTAGTGGGAACCCGGCCCCCTGCCCTCCTGGGCTGAGCGGCCAGGGCCACCCTGCCCAGGGCCCGCCTGCTGGGGTGGGTGCTAAATATGGGGCTGGGCACAGGTGACCCTTCAGAGCAGACGCGCTGCTTTCTGGGGTGCAGCCGGCCACAGAGGGGGAGGCCCTGCCTGGGCTCAGCGTGTCCAGGCTGTCGGGAGCACAGACCCTTTTTCTTTCAGAAGATGCTGCTTGACGACATTTAAAACATGGGCACTGGGAAGGAAAAATGAAAAGCGCCCACATAGGTGTCTCCAGGGCTTGCCCCCACCTGCCAGCCAGCCAGCGCTGTGAAGCCAGGATGGTGATTGCTGCCGGTTAACTCCAGGCTGCCCTTTAGAGCCGCTGTCCTTCCTGAGGTCTCAGCAGCAGCAGGTGGTTTCCCCTCCCTGCCCCCCACCTGCTCCCCTGGGAGCCAAAGTTCCAGAGATGAGCCGTGGGCTCTCTCATTTCCCGGCCACCTCTTGCTCCACTGAATCTAGATGACGTTCTCCTGAAGTCCTTACTGTTGGCTGCATGTCCTTCTCCCCTCCCACCCCCCGCCAAAGGGCAGGTGACATAAACAAACCGGGCTATTTTCAGCACGCGGGTTGTGTCACAGCTGGTAGGCCAGTGTGCTGGCCAGCGCCCCAGTCCCCAGCCTCGCAGTGGGCCCTGCCCCCCGGGCCAGTCCTGGCAGGCCAGTGGTGACCTAAGACCTCCTTTCCTTGCCACGGTTTTGGGTTTCTGGTGACGCCCTGGCGCAGGCCGTAGGCCTCACAGTGACATGGTGTCAGTCCCTGGGGACGGTTCTGAGGCTTTTCCTTCCTCAGGAAGTGGGTTTCTGTTGGAAGGCGCTCAGGTGAAATGCGGGGTCACTTCTGCCATGTGTGTCACCAGGAGCAGGCAGGGGACCCTCTGAGTTGCATTTGTCCTTTGTTCATGGTGTTCTTGCTGCCCGACTTAGTCACTGTCAGTCATGACTAGATAAAACTGTTCAGCACAAAACTCAAGCCCGTGCTCCCCGTTCCATGGCTCGATGCTGAATGAATGCTGTGAGCTCTCCCCATCCCCATGGGCGAGGCAGGGGGTGTGTGTGGTTGTGGGGGTGGGGTGGGGTGGGGTGTCCCACCGTTGCTGCAGCTTCCCTCAAGTCTGTCTGCTTGCTCTGAAGTTGATCCTCTGAGGCCTCTGTCTGTCCCAGCTCTCTCTCAGTGACACTGCCGCAGTCTCAGTGTACCCCCTCCCCGCCAGGCTTCACACAGACAGGTGTCCTTCAGCGACATAGAGTGGGCTGCTTGTTGCTGCTGCATGTCCCTTATCATTGGCGCCATGTCCCACTGTCACCGGTCCTGCGTGTCTCACAGTCACTGGTCCTGCGTGTCCCACTGTCACTGGTCTTGCATGTCTCACAGTCACCGGTCCTGCGTGTCTCACAGTCACCGGTCCTGCGTGTCCCACTGTCACCGGTCCTGCGTGTCCCTCACCGTTGCTGTGTATCCCCACAGTCTGCTTTTGTCATAGTCGGAGCTCACTCAGCAGACAGGGAACCATCTAAGAGTCGGTCCTGCGTGTCTCACAGTCACCGGTCCTGCGTGTCCCACTGTCACCGGTCCTGCGTGTCCCTCACCGTTGCTGTGTATCCCCACAGTCTGCTTTTGTCATAGTCGGAGCTCACTCAGCAGACAGGGAACCATCTAAGAGTGAAGTCTGATGACGTGGAAAATGTGAGCTCCCCCATTTGGAAAAGAAATAATGAAATAAATTTAGCAAAAATTGTTGATACATTGGAGATTTTAAATTAAGAGACTTTCTGTTGCTGAGGCCGGTTTTGGGGTCTTTCTGTTTGCGGTGTTGTGATTAGAACCTAACTCATATTCTCTGTAGCTGATAGAGCCCCGTTGGTTTTATTCTCTCCTCCACTTGACCTGAGCTGAGACGGTGGGTGACGAAGGGCTATGAGAGGCGGTGAGCCCTGGAGGATGGGTCTGGAGTGATTTGCAGGACGCTGAGGTGGTGGGAGCCTGTGTAGATGTGTGCATCCTATTCTGAGCAGGGGTGGAGCGGGACCATGGGGCCCTCTCAGAGGGTGGGCAGGATGGGGGGGCAGAGCCGGCTCAGGGGTCAGAGCCCAGGGTCTTCCCTCCACTTGGGCTGGGGAACCTTGGACACCAGGGGAGGAAACGACCTGCTCATGGGGTTGCCACGCCGGACTGAGGATGGGTATGTAACCGCCTCTCCTGCTGCTTTCATTTTTACTCCCCACACGGGCAGCCTCCCGCCCTTGAACTTGAACTTGTCCTCTTTTCATTTTCTCTGGCACATGGTGGGAATTCGGTAGAGGCTTAGCGCGTGAAGAAGGAACGAAATGTTACTTGACACATTTCAGTCAGCTTACTTTGTCTGGAAATACAAACATGTACCTGTAACACGAAGAAAGGGTCATATGCAGAAATTGTTCCTCTGAAATTACCACCCACCGAAGCCAAAAGACAGACCTGTCCTTTTGCAGTTAACGCTTATTAAAAAACCAAACAGCAAGAAGCTTCCATACCGCAGGGTCATACAGGCAGCCTCGTATGTTTTCTCGTATAACTTTCAAAGTTTTGTCTCCCGTATTGAAGTGTGATCTTCGTGTAGGCCGCCAAGGCGGGTGTCCATCTTGTTTTCTTCTCCCATTTTGACCACAGTGTACGAAACGGCCTCCTCGCCCCGGGGCCGCCGCTGTGCCAGCTCAGTCATGTGTCACGTTCGGGCTGCTCCAGGCGTCCGTGCTGCACTCAGGTGTACCTGAGCCTGTCCTCAGCAGCTTTATCGTTGTGTCTGTCCCCCGCCTGTGAGTGTCCCAGCTGTCCCTGGGGGTGGCGCCGCCCGAGAAGTGCAGAAGCTGCACAGGCGCCTTTAGAAAGCCAAGGTGAGAGTTTGATTGGGTGCATCGCGTGTGTGGATGGGTGGGGAGAAGGTCTCCCTTGCAGGACCGTGTGCCAGGTCCCCTGCACGCTCCCTCTCCACCGACCCCATCTTTTTAGTGCGTTTCACTAGATTTCATAATTCTCTCCATCAAGGCCTTGCACAGGTTAGGTAGGTTCGATTCAGGTTGTTCTTTGGTAGATTCGGGATTTTCCCCTTGTTGTAGATAACCTGGTTTTTTTTTTGGTTTTTTTTTTAAGTTTTCTGTTGCTAGTATATGGAAATGCAGTTGATTTTTGTATTTTATTTTTTATACCCACTTTTCTAAAATTTTGCCATTCCTAGAAGTTTTTCTGTAGATCTTTGGGGCTTCTAAGATAAAGAACATGAGCCATAATGATGACGAGTTTTGCGTCTTTCTCCTCTTCCTGGGCTCACTCTCTGTCTTCCTGTGCTGAGCGTCCCCGTTTAGCTTCGAACCAGAGCAGAAGCCCTGGGCTCCCTCCTGTCAGCTTTGACGTTCAAGAGGAGGCTTCTCGCGTTTCCCGATTTGAGTGGTGGTCCCCGTTCCCGTAGATGCTGTAGAGTCCCCGTTTCAGATTAAGCTCATGGATGGGCATGGATGGGTGATTTCGCTGCACCCACTTGGTGATGACGCGGTTTTCTCTTTAATTTCTTAACGTGCTGAATTTTACTTACAGACTTTCTACTGATGGCTTGCGATGGAGCTACCTTGCTTGTGATAAATGCTGGTATTTTTTATATGGGGCTAGACTAGGTTTGGTGGAGTTCTTGAGGATTTTCTTCTCTCTGTGAGTCATACTGGCCTGTAATTTTCCCTTTTTTTTTTTTTAAATGTTAATCTTTTTTATTCTCTGGAAGAGTTTGTATGAAATCAGAAGGATCTGTTCCTTGAAAGATTAGACTAATTCATCTCTCAAACTATTTGGGTTCATGTTTTCTTGATGATTTTTAACTACTGGTTAATATCTTTAATAGGTACTAGTAGTCTGAGTTTCTACTTCTGGTAGTACTAATGTAAGATAATTTTTAAGGAATTTGTTCATTACATTGAAATCTTCATTTTTATAGCCGTGGAGCTGTTCATGATATTTTCTTATCTTTTTAATTCTCTGCTGAATTTGGAGTTATGTATTCTTTTTCATTTCAAGCATTATATATCCTTTTTGACTAATACTTTATTAAAATTTTAAGAACCAACTTTTGACTTTATTGATTCTGTTAGTTTGCTTCTTAGGTTTGAATTTCTGCCCTTGTGTCCCTTATGCTTCCTTTGGGTGCCGTCTGGTGTTCCTCTTCTAACTTCTGACATGTGCAGCTGTTCGTGCTCAGCTTTTCTGTTATTAGCCACACATTTCCTTGCTATACAGGTTTTGACACTCAGTTTTTTATTTTCATTCTGCCATTTTGAAAGTCGTGGTGATCGTGTGCACCTGTGGTCTGACATAAGCAGAGTGGCACCTCACCACCAGGGTCTTCTTTCTAAAACCACACAACCCAGTCTAATCATGAGACAAACATCAGACTAACCGCAGTTAAGGGGCATTCAACAAAATGACCAATCCTCCTCAAAATGTCAAGGTCATTAAAAACAAGGCCAGTCGGAGGAACTGCCACAGCTTAGAGGAGCCTAAGGAGACGTGACCACTGAATGTCACGTGGTGTCCTGGGTGGGATCCAGGGACAGAAAGAGGCCATTAGGAACCTGAGGAGGCCTGAATAGAGGATGGACTTCGGTTACCAGTGCTGTCACAGGCGACAATGCGCCCTCCTAACGTCAGCTGTGAGCAAGTCCAGCTCTTTTCCTTTAACAGCCGGTCCCCAGAACCCGTGGGGGCTCCGGCCACTTTTCTGTGCCTTCCTGCATCTCGGAGCCTCCTCCCAGGGTCCCTTAGGAACAGCTTTAGGAGGTCTCTGGGTGATGAAAACTGGCTTTTGTTTGTCTGACAGTGTTTCCATGTCACCCTTATTCTCAAAGGAATGTTTCACAAAATCTCAAGATGATCTTTTTTTTCCTTTTCTGACAGGTAGGACAGCCTTGCTGTGTCCTCCGACTTGGGTTTCTGTGGTGACATGGGACATCAGCATAGTAGCCTCTGCCTTTTCTGACTGGCCGCTGGTAGCCCCTGGCTTCATTGTCACAGTTTTGTGAAGACGTGTTAGGTGTAGATGCTCTTTGTCTCTTGGTATAAGTTTTCTTTCTGTGCCTGTGAATTTGTGTCTTTTATTAATTCTAGAAGTCCTCAGCCAGTTTTTCTTTAAATATTGTATCACCTTCATTCTTTCTGATGGAGTTCCCGAATAAACAAATGTGTACCTTCTCATCTTACTCTTCATGCGTTTCCAACTCTCCTTGTAGTTTCACGCTCAGTTTCGCCTCCCTGTATTCAGCTAATTTCTTCATAACTATCTTGGAATCCACTTAACTTTCTTTTCAGTTTTACATGGCATCTATTGCTTCAAACACCCATTGAGTTTTTTTGTTCATCCATTATATATTTTTGGAAAGTCTATTATTTTTCCAAAATGATTAATGTTGATAGTTTTATTACTTTCTCTTTTTTATTTCTTAATTTTTTCAAGTATCTTAGTAAACATTTTATTAACTCAAAACATACATAAGTGGGTAAAACATTAATGCATGTTCTTGAAAGTTTCGGAAACAGTAACTCTATATCCTGTCTCCCATAACATGAGCGTCTGCAGTATTTATTTGACTCCGTCTTTGGATGTCATCACTGTCTCTTAGTCATTGCTTTGCGTGTTCGCTGGTCTGTGGTTGGGAACTCATGTTTAGTTGGTCTTAATATGTGGAAAGTGGAGGGACTGGGATGGAGGATACTTTTGTTCAGATGGGATTCCAAGTGCTCTACAGAGAGCCCACTGTCGTGTCTCGCTGGGAGTGCGGCGGCCCCGTCAGGGGCCCTGATGGGCCCAGGCGCCCCGCATCCTGAGCCCGCACCTCTGTGCAGTCAGCTCGGCCCTGCCTGCTCTCTGCTCTGGGCTCTGCTGTCTGCACAATGCGAGTAGTTTTATCTCTTTAGTTACTTTTTTCTGGTTCCTCGATGGGTTCCTCCACTGCAGGTGAGCCCAGCGACACCGCAGAATCTTGGTTTCCACGGCACAGAGCTTGAGACTGGCCCCCGGCCCAGCCCACTCCAGGGCTTCCGTCAGCCCAGCCCCGGCCGCCTGCTCAGGCCCGCGGGCCTGTCTTCATTTCCTCCAGCGAAGCCGAGATTCCAGGGCTCCCTCACGGGAGCCTCCCCTGTGCTTTGCCTGCATCGCGCATGCTGCTGCAGAAAGATGCCCGTCGGCTCTGCTTTCAGTTCTCACCTTCAGCCGGTCCTGGCCCAGCAGCACCCTGGAGCTCCCCCTGTTCTCAACTGCTTTCTCCACCCGTCCTGTCCTGGGTCTGGGAGCCCAGCCTCCTGGTGCCCTGGAGGCGGATTTGTCAGGTGACAGGGTGGGGCACGACGCGCTTAAAGGTTGGTTAGACTTCTCCCTACTTTTGATCCCCTTTCCTCAGTTTGCCCTGAATACCCTCTCATTCTTCTTGTGTTTTCAGTCGCTTGTTTCTGGCTTTCTTTCTGAGCCTCTGAATACACTCTAATCCCTCCCACTGAAAGCACAACAGAATTAAATGTCCTCGTCCGGTGTCCCGCCTGCCCCGGCTCTCCTTCAGGTGTTGGTAGGAAGCTCGTGCACTTGACTGTCCAAACTAGGATGCTCCAAAGAGTGAAAGCAGACGGGGCTGTGTGGCCACTCCACGTCCGTCGCCTCTGTTGTCCTTCGAGTCCTCTTGAGCTCAGCCCCCGTGCTGCCCCTGCTGGGGGTCCCTCCTGTGCCTGCATCCCAGCTTCAGGCAGGCGCAGGCTGGACTCCCGCCTGCCTTTGGACCCCGCCTCTGCCTCCCTTGGTGTGGACGCCTGGTTGGCTGTCATGCACGTCAGCTGACCCCTGGGGGTGGGAGGTGGGAGGAAAGCTTGCCCCTCCTGAGGCGCTCATGTAAGGCTCCTGCTGGCCCTGTGGTGGAGACTCAGCTGGCCCGCACCGGCCCAGGCAGAAGCTTCTGGCTGATGTGTTCTGGTCCCGGTCACCCTGTCCTGGTCCGCTTTGCTCTTTATGTGGCCCCCCTCCAGCCACCTGGAGTCAGACTCTGTGCCACTTCCTGGACAGTGCAGCCTACGGGTCCCCCACTCCACTGATGGCAGCAGCGCCCCCGGGGGCTCCTTCCAGTTCTGTCTCAGCTCGTCAGCGGCCCATGAGGAGGAGGGCAGAGTGGAGCTGGGTGCCATTTGCAGGAATCCGATGCTGTACAGAACGCTCTGTTCTGCAGAAGGTCTGGTAGGCAGCAGGTCGGAACTACAGCTGCCTGGGGGAACCCTGCCACAGGGCCCTGAGCTGGCCTCCTCCGCTGCCACTGCAGGGCAACCCGGGCGCCAGCCGTCCACGTCCGGAGGCAGCTGCCTCCTGCTGAAGCAGCGGCAGGGTCTCCACGTCCCTGCATGGCTCACCCTCCCGCAGCACAGGTATTCCGGCGAGAGGTGCAGACTTGTGTCCGCTCTACCAACCCAGACCCGCTGCTCCCAGCACACTGCGGCCCTGCCTGCTCCTCTCTGTCCTGGCGGACTCTCGAAAGCGGGTTGCCCAGCACAGCCAGTGTGGAAATGACATTCCGGAGACATGCAGCAAAATATAGCAGAGGGACACAAAGGTGTGTGGCACACAGGACTGACCGCTTCCTGGTGGGTCCACAGCACTGCCCTCTGACCGGCTCTCGGCTCCTTAGTATCTACAGTGGGAAGGCCCGGAGTGGGCCCCCCTCTCCCCAAAGTGGCTGCCGACGGTGCTGGCTCGAGCACCCCCAAACTGCCTGCGCCTCGGGGCCTCGCCTGCCACTGCCACTGTTTGGAGCCCTTTTCCCCCTGATTTTAGGGGCACCTCAGAGACCCACCCTGGTTCGGGTTTGAGCTGAGACCTCTCAGGTCCCGCCAGAAGCCTTCAGCGCACTCCTGCGGCCTGCATGGCTTCCGGTTTCCTTCTCGGGTGTGGTCACACTCACTGGTGTATTGTCGCCCATCCTAAGGGTGGGGCTGCCAGAGCCCGCCTGCTCCGGGACGGCTCAGTGGGTGACGGAGTGCCCAGTAAGAGGGCGTGTTTCTTTTTGGAAATGGCACACGTGCACACACAGGGACATGCACAGGGACACACACTGGGAGTCTAATAGTGGGCATTGGGGGATGCTGATGGTCAGAAGGTCACCTGGGCGACCTTTCTCACAGCAGGACAACATGGCTCCCTGTGCCTCTGGCAGGAAGGTGCCCTCATGCACTCCAGGTCTAGTGTCCTTCTCTCTTTGTAAGTTGTTCTGTCTTTGTGGCGTCAGTGTTTGGGGCGGTGGAGGACGACTGTGTCATGTGTCATGTGTTTCGTGCCTGGCTCTCCTGGGGGAGGGACTGGCGGCTGGGCCACTCACGGTACCGAGAAGCTTCAGACCACGGCGGCCGACTGCCCTGAAACAGCCTTGTCTTCGTCCACACTCCTGGTGGAGTGAACGTGACGTGTAGGAGTTGGGGACAGCGTGTTCGAGGGTCTATGGCTCGCTTTCTTTAGTTGAGGCATGCTGGCTTCTCACTTTCGTCCCCACTCGGGGGTTGTTGGCATCATTACACACGAGAGCATGTGAATTTCCAGATGGCATTTTTTTATTTTGTTTTTTTGACCAACGTGTTTTCCATGGTTGACAAAACAGAGACACAGTGTGCGTCTCCGGTGACATGAGGAACTTTCAGCAGCACGAGACCAGTTCCTCAGCTGACAAGCCTGGAACCCAGTTCTTGGAGACAGGCGTGCTTCAGAGAGAGGCCGAGGGTCCTGCTCGCATAGGTTCCTGAGGCGCGGTGCACGGTCTCCACAGAATGCAGGCAGGGAAACTTCCGGAGTGCTGCACTCCGGCTTTTGGCCTCGTTTAAAACATCTGTAAGCGGTGGGAGGAGCCCAGTGAGAGGGCCTGGCGCGTGTTCTTTTCCCAGAATGCACAGCTCTGTTAGTTACTCCAGCGCATCTCTTCTGGGGAGGGTGTAGGAGCACTTTTCACTGCGTAGCCTTCTTCCTGTTTCTTCCTCGCAGCCTGGTCCTGGGTCCCACTTGTCACATACTCGCAGGATGCACAGCGGGTTTCCCTGGAGATTTTTGCTGCGGTGGCTCTTGCAGCTCATTTTGTTTCTTTTTCAAGCTCAGTCCTCCCTTTGCCTCTGTCACTCCTGCCCCTTGGTTGGGGCACCCCCTCTGAGCTCGATCTCGGACGAGGACCCCGGTTTCTGCTGGGACAGTGGAAGAGGCTGACTTTGGAATAAGTGAGGCCAGGTCTGAATCCCAGCTTTGCTGCTAAGATATTGGGAACATTGCTTGGTTTATTTGTGCCTCGAAGACGGGCATAACCAGACCACTTGCATTTATTATAGGTGTAAGGGAATAAGTGTAAGTTTGTAGCTTGGTGCCAGGTAGACAGTTTGTTCATTGATTCATTCATAGTTCTTTTATTCAGTCACCATTTTCAGCAAGAAAAGCAGCCCTCCTTCGGGCCCAGAGCTCATGCCGCTCTCTCTCGTGGCAAGGCCCGTGGGGGCGGCACTTGAGGGTTTTGCTTTTGCAAGTAAAGGCTGTTGTTACATTTGAGTCGGAAAGTGCTCTGAGGCCAGTGTTCTGAGGTCTGGAGGAGGCGGAGGGCCCGTGGGCCACTGCTGTGCACTGACCTCCGGACCACGTCCCCTGCCTGGGGGACGTGCAGCCACTTGCCCGCCCCGCCCTTGTCCGGCTTCTGGACGTCTCTGCAGTTGCTCCTCAGTCAGTCTTTTCTCGTTGCAAGAGGAAGCGTGCTGCGTAAGTGTTATGGGCAGGGAAGCGATTTTTGAGGAAGGGCCTAGAAGCTTCATAGAAGGTGAGTTAAAGTGCCAAAACCCTCGGCAAGGTGCTTGGGTACATGGTACGAGGCATGGCGCTGCACTCAATGTGTTTCTTTTCTTTGGGAATTACAGTCAGGTATCTTTACGCCGTAAACGCTTCTGGTGGCCTCGCACGAGCACAGGTTGGTGGTGGTGCTCCTCTGCTGACTCCTGGGGGCTCACTTGGTGCTAAGGGGGCCACACCCTGAGGCTCGCCCCGCCGGTCTGGCTGCGGGCCTGGGGTGGCTTCCGGCCGGGCCCTCGCCCCCTGCGCCCCGACGCCGCCGGCCGCGCGGAGCCGTCCTGAGGGCCTGGTCTGCGCGCCCGGAGCCGCCGCGGGCGATCGGCGTGTCCTCCGCTTTCACCAAATCACTTCAGGACGCGGCCTCTGGAAGGCTTCCTTGGGAGAGAGGCTTAATTGAAAAGGGATGTCGCCGCTCCCCGCCCCCGTCCCGGCCGAGCGGTGCCGAGGGGAGGACCGGTCCACGGGAGGGGCCCAGGGAGCCCGGGGTCCGCGCGGGGTGGCCGTCCGTCCTAACGTGAGCCCCGAGTGGAGGCGGCCGCCCGCGGCTCCGGGAGGCGGCTCCGCCTGCCGCGCGCTGAGCAAGGGCCCCCCCTTGCCCCCCGCAACCCAGGGCTGCTGGGCACGGCTCCCGGGCACCACCAGCTCAGTGGCTTGCTTTGTTTGAAGTAGGCAGTTTCACTTCTCGTTTCTTCTGTAAAGGTAGCTTTTATTGTTATTGTAGTTTGGTGGGAGCTGATGTCCTGGTCACCTGGCTGGTCACCGCTGTCGCGTCTTAGGGGAGCGTTGCCCCAGCCTTCCCTGCCTTCCCGGCTCAGCGTGCTCGTCTCAGCGAGTGGACCCCGCGCCTCTGTCTTTTACAAGCCCTTCGGGCGCGGCTGCTCCCGCGCGTCCCCGGAGTGTCCCCGGAGTTCTCTGAGAGAGGCCCTCCAACACCGAGTCACCTGTACGCAGCCAGTAAACACCCAAACAGTGGCCCCGAGTCGGGACTGGCAACCCCAGACTCCAAACCCAGCCGTCATTGGGTAGCATTCTGTTTTGTTTTGTTTTTTATGGAAAATTTCAAACGTTTACAAAAGTGAAAGAAAACACGCGTGTGAACGACCAGGGCCACTGCCCAGCTTCAGCCGTCAGGCCGGTCCTGCTCCGTCTGTGCCCCCCCCCACTCGCTGGGCCGTGGGGACGTGATTCTTGCGGCCATACGTGTGTCTAAAAGTGAGCACTCTTTTATCATAGAACCATAATCCCATCATCACAGCTGAAGCATTGACACTCCCGTGCTGTCTAACAGTCGTTGGTTAAAATCCCGTTTCTCAGTGTTGCTTCGTTGTTTTTCCTGGTCAGGTAAGGTCCTTGCACAGCCTCTCTCCCTTTGCTTACAGCTTTTTAAAGTGAATTTATTTTCAGAGTCTTATCGGCCATTGGTACACGTTCTTTGGAGAAATGCCTGTTCAGATATTTTGCCTAATATTTTGAGTTGGGTTATTTGCCTTTTTATTGTTGAGTTGTAAGGGTTCTATGCATACCCTGGGCACCGCTCCTTTATCAGATCTGTGATTTCCAGGTGCCTTGTCCCATTCTGTGGGTTGCCTTGTCAGTTTTTGGATGTGACCTATGAAGCACAAACATTTTTAATTTTGAGGAAGTCGTTTATCTATTTTTCCTTTTTTTGCTTGTGTTTCTGTGTCATCAGAGATGTTTATTAAAGTCAAATCAGATTGAAAACGACAGTGTGGGCCTCCTTAGGGCTGCTGGCATTCAACTTGTGTCAAAATGTAAATAAATGCTGGCAGGCTTCTTGGCTGTTGGAGAGCGGTCATTTCCTTGCCTCGCCAGGCTCCGCCGTGTTCCAACGGCAACGCGCTTTCTCATACTCGCTTTTAATTCAGCGTCCATGGGAAAATGGCCACGCACATGGAAGGTTGCACGGAGAGAACCGTGTTTCTTTGTTGATTTTTAAACCGTGCTTTCCTGTTGTCGTTGTGCTCGTTGGTTGGAATCTGGTGTCATGCTGTGAATTTTCATAGAGGTTGGGATTGCTGGTCCTGCTGAATATCCCACCATCAGAGAGGATCCTCCAGACAAAAATCCACAACATTCCGAAGGCTCCTGGAACTGACAGACAGACGTTTCCCCCGTTGGCTGGTTATCTGTGGGCACAGAGCCGTTGGAACTCGGGCTGTGGACGTGCATGCCGAGAGGGGGGCTGGGAGCAGGGCTCTGCCGCCGGCCTGCAGGGTGCAGTCACTGCCGTCACCAGCCTCGGCCAGCCAGGCTGGTGCCTGTACAGTGCGGGTGACGGCGGCATCTGCCTGAAGGTCAGGAGGCCCCACTGTCAGTGGATGCGTGCAGGGACGATGCCTGTTGTCTCTGTCATGGTCACCTAAAACGGGGGACCATTTCTGAACGGCTGTTTCTGACACAGCGTTCTTGGCGATCTGAGAAGCGACAACACTTGGAACTTAGAATGCAACTTGTGACATGACGAAACTTTAGAATAGGCTGCTGCTGACTTTGACCATTTACAAACGAAATGTACGAAACACCAACCTCTGTACCAGTTTTTAACTCCGAATCTTTCGTGCTCTTCAAATACGGGTTTGTTGGAGATCCCAGTGCTTTGATTTGCAAGTATTTCTTGAGCTGTCTAACTAATCAGAGACTATTTAGTATGAATCCTGACGTCACCGTCTTTCCCAGTGAGGACGCTTTGCATGTCCCTCGCCACCGGCCAGCCTCCGGGGCATGCTCACTGTGCTGCTTTCCGCAGGCCTCTGCACGGCGCACAGCAGTTCATCCGTCTAACTGGGAGTCGCTTCAGTGTCCACGTGCTCGCTCAGGCAGGATTCGCGCCCAGTCAGCGGGCTGTCTCGTCACCTTTCCATTAAGTGACTGGGTCAGTGACTGAAATATCAGATAGTCTCCTATTTGTTTGCATAATAAATTGTGGAAATATTGAGTGACAGTGGGACCTATTTGGGGGGATGGGGCAGGGGTTCACATCCCAGGAGATGTAAATGTGTTGTCACATCCCTAATCAGGGTTTGAGTGTTCAGTTCCGTGGCCCCAAAATCTGATACTCACTCTCGCTAAGGGTGTCCTCTTCTTTGTCACTGCGTTCTCTCTGCTTTGCTGCACTAATCCTCGTTTTTGCATGTTGTCAGCTTGCTTTATTCCCTTTCCAGTGGAAACATGGGGGAGGGGGACAACTAATGAGTGTCCCATTGAGGCCACAGATGTGTCTCTCTCTATCCCCATGGTGTTGCTATCAGCATCAGTGGATTTCCATTGTTACCATCACACATTGTCACTTGTACTGGCGGGGGTCCGGTGGGGGACAGGCGGAGGTCAGGTAGGGGACATGCGGGGACGGGACGGGCGGGGGTCAGGCGGGGGACAGGCAGGGGACAGCAGCACCTTCTCTGTAGGGCTCAGTGCAGCTGGTGCTGTGCCTGCAGCTTCCCTGTCAGCTGCCCAGGATGTCGGACTCCAGAACGGCCGTGGTGCTCTGACCTCAGAGCCACCTGTACGGAGCGGACTCTTCTCAGAGTCGCGTGTTTGTATCGTAAGGACGTCATGAAGGGTACAGCTCAGGCAGAACCAGCATGCTTGCTTGAGGAGTGGCAGGCCGACGAGTGATTACTGCAGGTGACAGGGTGCAGGCACCCCCAGCACGTGGCCATGTACCTGCCCTGGGTCCCTGTGCGCAGTGTGCCCACCTGTGAGGTCTGCAGGGTCTACACACATGTGGCCTTAGCCTCCTCGCAAGTACATGCTCTCGGCAGGAGCTCGGCTCTGCACGCGTGGTGAGCTGGCAGGAGCCCATGAAGGGCATCGCCCCGGATGGGCCTGACTGTGCGATCTGCTCTGTCCTGAGAGGGTGGGGCCAGGCATCCCTGTCCTGTGTCCAGGACACTGAGCTGGTGCTCCCAGCCCTGGAGGGGCCACAGCTGAGCTGGAAGGCCTGGAAGTGGCTCCTCGGCGGGTCCCCTCCAGGGCCTTGGAGTCGCCTGACCCTTGTTGAGCCTGCAAACGCCACATTGTGGTTGTGATATGCGCGCACGCACACGTATGGATGTGTGCTTGTGTGTACATGTGCGTGGTGACGGGTGCTTGGACAGTTGCATCTGTTAGTAAATTACGTGCTGACATGGAACTTACGCGTGTGTTTTAACTGAAAATTTCCACAGCCAACAGCTGAGTGGGGGGTGACCGGCCCTTATGTCCCCTGTGGGGATGCCGTTCGCGTCCTTCACAGCAGCTGAAGTCCACCCTTCCACCTGGCTGTTTCTTTGTTCCTCTCATTTTGCAGGGCTCAGGAGGGATGGGGCGCCTTAGGTCTTGGCTGGGGCCTGTCCTCCAGCCGGCCCTGGGGTCCCCCATGGGCCTCTCGCAAACGCCGAGGCTTGTGTCCCCTGGAGCCTTCATTTCCCTGCCGTGGTCTGACCTTGTTGGTTGGCGGTAGATGAGAGAGTGGGGAACTGGAGCTCTCACACCCTGGTTTATAGTTTCCTGGGAAATCTTACTCCCTTTTATCTGCCACAGCCTTGTGAGGGACCCCACCTTTGGGACAGGAGCTGGGTGGTCCGCGGGCCACCCTGTCACCACCTGGCCCCCACCGTCCTCCCTGCCTGTGGCGTCCAGGTGCGTCTTAATGAATCGGGAGGCCCGTCTCTCCCTGTGGTTCTCTGATAAAGCTTGTCTGTGTTTGTGGAAATGCTTGGTAAAAGTGCATATAGAGTATTTTGATTCCTTTTTATGATAAGTCAGGACTTGAAGAGAGAATTTGTTCACTTCATGATGAGTATCTTTCTCCTCGACCTGTGGCTTATTTACTCAGCATCTTTTCACAGTTGTACTTCACCCCGAGAAACTCTAGACCTTCCTCCAATCTCTGTGATCTCCTGGCTTGCTTGCTCTTTTTGAGATGTAGAGCCAGGCTGCTCTCTCCAAGACGGCCCCTTTGCCCGTCCCTGAGAGAGGCTCAGGCCTGGAGGGGGCTGTCAGTTGCCTGGCCGACCCCGGCCACTGCTCCCGCCACCGGTCCAGCCTGGGGCTGGCCGAGAACTGTGTGCCTTCTCCCAGCTCTCATGCCTACTTTGTGAGAGGAGCTGAACAGAGGGAGGGAGTGAAGAATTAGGCAAGTTAAAAACTGACAGTTGAATGAATGTTTTCTGATTATTTTGGTAAACAGTAAACTTAGTTCAGATAAGAGAGAAAATGCTGATACGTGCGTGCGTGGAACTCAAGCACAGCTTGTAGCACGGTATATAGTGTTTTGAAACTTGCCTGATGATCTTTGTCTTTTTAGGAAAACGCCTTCATCCTTGGATGAGATGGCATTTGAAAGACCGGGTGTTAGGAATGACTGTCTAAACATCCAGAAGCTAGAACAATGAGTAACGGTAGACTTGGTATTGAAAACTGACCATCTGACCTCGGAGGGAGAGGCCAGCCAGGGTGACGCAGGAGGTCTGCGCCCAGGAGCGAGGCCCTGGGGAGGGGCCGCCGCCTGGCTCCTTCCCCGTCCGTCACCCTGGCGTGAACACGTGGGGGCAGAGGGCGGCGGGTGCCATGCCCTTTCGGGTGAGAGCCGCTCACACCCTCACAGCGCGCGCCCTGAGGAAGTGCCGCGGAGCTGTGGTTTGACGTTTCCGGCTTGTGGCTAGTTTCTTGAGTATGCAAGTCTGTCTATAGCGGCTGTCGTGTGGGGAGCCCTTCCGTGAACAGTTATAGATGTTTGCTGCCTTCACTGCATCCTGAGGGATTTGGGGAGTGTTTGCTGACTGCTGTGCTGTGGGACCGCGGGTGGCGGCTGGGCTGTGGTGGGGCCCTGGCGGGAGCCGTCGGACACAATGCATTTCAGACTTGAGCAGCTTCCAAATGAGTGTTCCGCTCTGACCTGGAGGGGCCTGGGTGCTCCCGCCGAGGCCAGCGAGAGTGGGACAGCTTGTCCAAAGTGGGACAAAGACCCAGAAGTGGTGGCTGCCCCGTCGGCTTTCACTCTTGCGCTGGGGCTGCCCAGCATTTGGCTTTGTGGCTTTGAAGGCTGGTGCCCGACGAGGCCAACAGTGGGGCTTGTCTTTGTTTTCAGGAGGCCTGTTTCAGTGTGTGTGCCCCTGGCTTCTCCGGAGGAGTGGGCTTTTCTGAAACCACACCCACAGACAGCTCAGAGTGATTGCCTCATAAAAAAGTCCATATTTACTGTGAAATCACAAGTTTGAAAAGGAGGCGTTCCTCGGCTCCGTTTATGAAAACTGGAGCATTGTGAGAAGCTGTGATTTTGATTTTTCTCTGAGAGGCTGCTTGACCCTGGGGGTCAGCACACCTGTGTGGGGAGGGTCACTTGTCACCTGGGGGCCTGGGCCTGGTGTCCAGGTTGATGGGGCAGCAGGGTGGGCTGACAGCAGCCGAGGGAGGTGGGCACACAGCAGGGTCTCTGGGTCTCGACTCGGCGGGCCCTCAGCGTCCAGGCTTGCCCCAGGCCCGTGTTTGGCTGCTGGTCCTCCGGGTGGTGGGAGAGGCGTTCTCTGAACCTGGAAAGTCCCGAGGCAGCTTCCAGCTGTGGACAAAAGGAAAACAAGTTGCCATGCCACCAACAGTGTGGGCGTGTCCCGATCAGGGTCACACCAAATACTGGGTTGTTGGACAAGTCATGACGTATTTTTTCTATGTTTTTCGTTGCAAAAATGCGTCATGACTTTTCCGACAACCCAATAGGCTAGGAAGGAAAGGGGAGGCGTTGCCACAGCGCCCCTCACTGAGCATGGCTGGCAGTCCCCTGCCCCTCACACGGGAGTTGACACCCCACCAGGCCTGGAAACCGTGTCCCTCTTTTCTGCAGGAGGGACGGGGACAGACGTGCTTATGAAGGGCCCTGAGTGCCACCGAGAAATGCCGATTTGTTCCGACTACCGCAGCACCAGCTCCTTCTGCCCCCGCTGCCCATCGGGGTAGGCGAGGAAGTCCAACATCGAGTAGAAGTCCTTCAGTGGTCACACAGGATTAGCAGGGCCTTGGTTCATCCGCAGGCTGTTTTTCTTGTTCTGTCACGTGTGGCTGGCTGTCCTGCCTGTGCCGTGGGCAGCCGCGTTTCTTTTTCCAAGGTAAACCGTCTCCTCTGCTGAGTGGCCTTCACGAGGAGCCTTGCATTAACACATTCTTAACAGACATTTAAAAACCAACCCAACAAGACCCGTTCCCTGCCCGCACGCTCTTTCGGCAGTCTCGTAGGTGGAGAGCGCCCCTGGAAATGCCTGTGCTCGCATGTGCAGACTGAAGCCTGGTTTAACCTCCGTGATGCCCCAGAGTCTCGGCTGAAGGCGGGCTGAGTGATGGAGGCGACGTGTAGACGACAGCGCGGGGGGAGCCCGGCCTTCCTTGTCCAGGTCCCAGCCGGCAGGGTAGCCCGCGCCCGTGAGCAGTGGGCTTTGGGAGATGTGGGAGCCATGGGGACCTCAGGTCAGGCTCAGCTGACCCCCGAGAGCCGCCCCTGCTTTTCAGGGCGGTGTCTCCCTCAGCCTCCCTCCACACAGCCCCTGCTTGGGACTGCTGGGAAGCCACACTGGATTGGGTGGCCAGGCGGCGATGCACAGCTGAGCGCTGGGTGACCCGGGCCAGTGACGGGGACGTGGTGCGTGCAGGGCCACCCACCTCTCCGCCCTGTCTCTTGCAAATGTTTTCAGACATGGTTGACTCCGTCCAAGGTCCTGCCAGCCCCGGCCTTTCGGTTCGCCTCCCCCGTGCCCTCCTCACCCTTCTAGAACAGTCTGAACACACACCAGCCTTATTCCTCTTCACTGGCTCCCCACCCCCACCTGGAGCTGCCACGGGCAGGCAGGTGTCCCACCAGGCCCAGCAGCCATGTGCACATGGGTGCCAAGGGCTGCCCTGCTGGCCACGTGACGTGGCTGATGCTCCCAGGGCAGGCCCACCTGCGAGTGGTGGGGGCCGGGTGCTCTAGCCAGTGGTCCTGTGTCATCGGAATAGCTCAGGTATCTGGGTGCAGACAGTACGCAGCTACTGAACACGTGGCCGTGTGTGCAACAGGCATAGGACCTGCTTAGGAAGGCCAGGTTCTCAGTCCTCAGTCTCCAGTGTCTTCATGTGCAGAGCGGGCCCCTCCCCCGCTCTGGTTTCTCAGGGGGTTCACATCAGGCCTTTTGTGGGTCGTAGGCTTCCAGAGCTCCTGGGGCGCACTGACCCTTCAGTGAGGGCATCCTCTGCTAACCTGACTCTTGTCCTGCTACCTGGGGCCTTGGCTCATGGAAGAGATAGATGCAGGTGGTTCTGGAGACAGGCCGTCTAGTTTCCTTCGTGCGTCAGGGCAGGCCTGAGGCCTTCTCCCGCACTTACGGACTGGGGGTGTCCTCGTGTGGCCCCGCCGCCTGGGCGCCCCTCTGCTGGGTGTGCTGGTCTGTGGCGAGGCTGAGGACACTGATGCTGGCACAGAGCTTGGGGACAGGCCGTAGCGCTCAGAGCTCGGGACACCACAGGGCAGTGATGAGTTTTGTACGATGCTGGCATCACGTCATCTCTGACGAGGGGCCAGCAAGGGAAAGGAGGATCTGAGGTGGTCCTAATCTAATTAGATTTTAATCTCTGGCTTTGCAATAGCCTCTCTCTCCTTTTCCTCCTAATCATTTTTAAAATTACAAGGAAAACCCACCCCTTCCATTTATAAATCCACCGAGAACCAAATTGCTACTCTGGCTCCAAAGTGTGTTATTGTGGCCTCTGGTATTAAACCCCAGTTCTTGTAATTCCACTAGAATTCTGTCTCCCATCATGGAAACCTGGGATTGCCCCTCAGAGACACCAGGACTGGATGCTGTCTGCTGATACACCTCCTGGGCGCCCACGGTGCCCTGGGCGGCAGTCCCTCCACGCGGCGCCCTCGCTGCGGCCAAAGGCAGCCTCAGGGCACCAGCAGGCTTGCTTTCTCCTCACGTCCCCTGGGGATGGGACCTCATGAAGGGGACTGTCCCAGCAGCACTCTCCTGGTCCCCTGGGGCCCCGATTCGGCCCTCTGGACGCAGGCCTTCTTGAACCCCTGGCTGGCCCTCCGGTCAGGGCAGCGGGGAGGGTGCTGATGGCGTCACACATGGAAGCGGTCGCCCTGTGAGAGCGGCCACCAGCACACCGACGCTTCTGCCCGCTTGGGTGACAGCCACTGTCTCTCTCACCTGTGCCCTTTTAGGCAGCCACCTCTGGTTTTCTGCAGGGACCCGGCACTCGGGCAGGAAGGGAGGAGAGGCCCACAGTTGGCCTCGTCTCTGCTCCTCAGGCTGAAAGGGACCAAAGGCCGTCCCTGCGGGCCTGGGGGCCTCGGGGAGGCTGCAGCGGGGTCCCTGGGCCGCTCTGCAGGCTGCCAGGTGCCGGGTTTGGTCACAGTGGGAGTTTCACCGTGGTGTCTCAGGGTGTTGCATGGAGCCAGGAGCCCACAAGGACTCTGTGCCAGGTGTGCCGTTGTCCTGGGGAGCCCGGGGAGCTTGTAAGAGCCATGGTGGCTGTGCTGTGGTCCCAGGGGTCGCCCCGTTTCTGGTGTGGTGACCTGCCCTGCCCCCATTTCTGGAGTATCTTGCAGGTCTTGTGTATGCTCAGGAGTGAATCAAGCTTCTAAATAAAACGAATCCTACCTTGTCAGTAACTGTTCCCATGCACATGTCTTTTTTCTATTTCCATTTATAGGGTGGGCTACACGAAGTTCATCCTCCTAGCACACAGAACAGCCCCGAGAAAATCAGTGCGGCTCTGAGCTTCAGCATGTGGGGCCCAGCTTTCTGAGGCTGAGGTCATGGGGTGGTGGGGCAGCCCTTCTCAGACCAGGTGGCACAGTGGCCCTGCCTCCGCACTGGGAGCGGGGCTTTCCTTGTGGCTGCTGCAGGATGGGGTGCCCAGAGGTGTAGATCACCACGATGGAAGGTTCAAGTTGATTCCAGGAGAGAGAAAATGCGTGGGCTCTTGAGAGGGTGCGGGGCGGGCATCCCAGGGCCCTCCCCAGGACGTGGACCTGAGCTGGCCTTGGGTGCTGGTGGGAGGGGAGGGCACGCCCACAGGCTGGGAACAAGGTGGCCTTCAGGGCTCAGGTCCGCGCCGTCACGGCCAGGGGAGTCACCTGAGTGAGTCGCAGCAAGCTGAAATGAAGTAGAACAGAAAAGACCAAGTTGCACTAAGAAGGTTCAGTCACTGTTCTGTGAGACTTCTGGCTGAGCCCAGTCTGTGTCGGCGTGTGCTGTGTCCCCCCAGAAACGCATGTGCCGTGTGGCTCATGGTCAAGAGGGGTGTCAAGCTGCTGCTTAGATTGCGACTCGAGCGAGAGTGTTTAAAGTGGATTAGGAAGAGAGAAGGACGGGGTGGGAGGCCAGGGTAGGCGGGGGGTCCCCTGAGCCAGGAGTAAGGAGGCCCAGGCGGGGCCGTGAGCCCCACTCCTTAGGCCCCCCACTCCCTTCTGCCGCACTTCCTTGTTTCATGCACAGACGTCTTCCACATCTTTTGTTAGATGTATTCCAGAGTATTGATACTTTTTGATGCTGTTATCATTGGTATCTATTGGTAATTTTTATTTTCTTGTGTTGAATACAACAGATTTTTGTATATTGACCTTTGCTTGACCTTGCCGAATTCCAGTACTCTCTGTAATTTCTTTCGGATTTCGTCCGCGCTGAGTGCAAATGTTGACAGTTGCAGTTTTCCTTTCCATTTCTTACGTCCCTTCTTCTCCCCCTTGTGTGTTAGCTGGGCAGACCAGTGCCTGAACCTGGGCGTTCTTGTCTGGTTCTGGACCTCAGGGAAATTCTTACTGTATCGCTGTTGATGAGATGTTCGCTCTGGTCTTCTGTTTGTTTTTGGAAGTGCTCTTCAGTAAGTCAGTGTTGTGGCTTTCTGTTCCTCGTTTCTTGTGAAGTTTTTTTTTTCATGAATGTATGTTGAATTTTATCAAATGCTTCTTTTATCTCTGTTGAGATGATAATTTTTTTCTTGTTAATGTGGTTATCACAGTGATTTAAAAAAAATAAATAAAGCTTCCTTTCATTTCTGAACTGAACCCACACTGACGTAGCTAAGCATCTTTTTTATACATCGTTGGATCCAGTTTCTAGTATTTCATGATTTTTGCTTTTCTGTTAATGAATTTGACTTGTGATTATTCTTCTTGTAATTCTCTTGTCAACTTTTCATATCAAGGTAATGCTATATCATGAAAAAAGTTGAGGAGTATTTCCTGTTTTTATATTCTGGGTGATTTTGTGTAAGATTTGAATTATTTCTTAATTGAAAGCTTGGTAGAACTTTCCAGTGAAGTCATCGATGTCTGAGAGTCTTCTTTGCAGGGTAGTTTTAAATTACAGATTATATTTCTTTAAAAGTCATTAGACTATTTAGGTCTTCTGTTTCTTCTGATGTCAATTTTGGTAAATTGTGTTTTACTATTTTATCAACGTTTGCATAGAGATTTTTATAAGCTTCTCCCGGTTACCTCTTTAGGACCTGCATAGTTTCTTCACCTCCGTACCGTTGACTTTTGGGGCAGTTAACCCTTTGCTTGGAAGGGCCGTCCTGCACGTGATGGGTGTTCGGGGCGTGTCTGGCTTCCACCCACCAGAAGCCAGTGCCTGTCCTCTTTTCGTTTGTGACAACTAAACTCTGTTTTCTTTATCATTCTCACCAGAGATCTTTCCATTTTATTAGTCTTTTTAAAGAACCAGCTCTTGGTTTTGTTAATCCTAACTGTTTATATCTCTTTTGTATTTCAGTAGTTTCTGCTGTTTATTATTTTCTTTTACTTTCTTTGAGTTTAACTCACTCTTCTTTTCTAAACCCTTGAAATGGCGCCGTAATATATGCATTTTAATGACACTTTCCTCTCAGCATGGCTGTAGCTTTTTAGTCGTTTGTGGTAAGACTGGGTCAAAAGACCTATTTCATCTTTATGGCAGTTTGTGTTTTTGAAGAAGTCATGTTTATCCATCAAATATTGATGTTCAGAGTGTATTTTGTCAAAAACAAAATCCTTTCCTATAGAACTTGTAGAACTAAGATGATTAGCAGTGTATCTGGGAAAATTGGTCAATTTGAAATGAAATTAATAATGAAATTATTTATTAAGGGGTACTGTTAGAGGTTTAGTCTGCTATTTCTCTAAAGAATTATTTGACCAGATAGGTATTTTGGAGGTTTTTTTGGGTAAGATTTTATTGGGGAATTGGGGGAGGGGGACAGTGTTGGGGAATTGGGGAAGGGGGACAGCCAAGTTGTTGTACTTCAGTCTTAGTTGTGGAGGGCACAGCTCGCTCAGCTCCAAGTCCAGTTGCCATCTGGCTGCCCGTTGGCAGCTCGCGGCCGCTTAGCTCAAGGTGCCATATTTAACCTTAGTTGCAGGTGGGCATAGCCAGCATCCCATGAGGGAGTTGAACCGGCAGCCTTGTTGTTAAGAGCGCACGCTCTATCCACTGAGCCATCCAGGTGGCCGCTCAGCTCATGGTGCCAAGTTCAATCTTAGTTGTGGGCAGGCATAGCCCATCATCCCATGCGGGAGTCAAACTGGCAGCCTTGTTAGGAGCACGTGCTTTCACCAGCTGAGCCATCCTGCCGCCTGTTGGCAGCTCAGCAGCAGCTCAGATGCAACTCACTGGCCCATGTGGCAATCGAACCAGTGACCCTGTTGCTCAGAGCTTATGCTCTTAACCAACTGAGCCACTCGGCTGACCCTATTTTGGAGTTTTAATGGAAAGTTTATGTGTGAGTAGATATTTATCTTGAAGGATATCTGAAAGTGTTAAGTTCTCCTCCTTCCTTCATAGCCTGTTACATGAAGATACTTGGCCTGGAGGGTCTGCATTCCATATAATGGAAGGGTCAGATTGTTCCCAGGGACTCTTGGTTAGGTAGAGATTTGGAAGTAGAAGATATTTGAAATCGGAAGGACATCAGGTCAATTTTTTAAATATTATCAATTTCCTCGTTTGTAGCCTGGTTTATCCATCCATCCACATTCATCCATCCATCCATTTCTATCCATATTCACATCCATCCATCTGTCTCCATCCACATCCATGCATATCCATCCACATCTGTCCGTCCGTCCATCCATCTCTATCCACATCCACAGCCACATCCACTCGTCCCCCCGTGCCCCCACGCAGCCTCTACTGTTGCTGAACTAGTCATTGTTTTAGGATCACGGGTGTGGAAACTGTCAGAGTTTGGCACCATTAGCTCTTGATCTTGTGTCACAAGCAGAAGAGTGCTGCTCAGTTCTCAGGACGTCAGTGTTCGCGAGGAGCCTTTGGGATCGCCTCTCTCGTCCGCAGGAGAAGGACTTGCGGGGCGAGGCAGAGCTTTCTGAGGGAGCCGGCGTTGGTTCTGGGTTGGGCACTCGGGTGGCAGCCCGCTGCCAACCAGTTTTTCCTTTCCCACATGTGTTCTTCTTCTGAGTATATTTTTCCCAGCAAAGGAATATATAAAAAGCAATCCCAATTTTCTCCTTAGTCAAAACTATTACACAAGAAAATCCCACACACAATGCCAGACTTCTCCAGAAGTAGATTCTGGAGTTCATTCTTGGCTTTGTTTCTGCCTCGCCTTAGAAGTGAGGAAGCCCCCAGGCACCCAGCACACGGCTCGCTTTCTCTCTCCTCCACGAACTCCTTTTTTGACTCTGGCTCTCTGGAAATCTGTTGCAGACTCTAAAGAGCAGCTGGAACACACTTGAGCTGCTCAGCACAAACTACAAAGTGATGGCACAGACTGTGCAAAACAGATGCTGTTTGCATTTAAATAAAAGACAAACATAATATTTGCATTAATAGAGAGCCTTTGCAAAAGTATTTGCATAACGTGGTTTGTCCTTCCCCAAGCGCTGGTTACTGAACTAATTTCTGAGTGTAGCAAAGGATAAGCAATCTTTTGCTGATTATTTCTCAAAAATAGTTGCTTTTGCACAAGGGTAGCTGATTTCAGAGAAGGGCCCTCCACCATGCAGATGTGGTGTCAAGTGGAACACTGCTTTCACTGCTGTCAGTCATATTCTTGGTAGCTTTTTGCATTTAAAAGTAGGATTGATGAACTGTTCTCTGTTCTCAGTGAAACTGCTTCTGCAACGAGCTTTGTGAAGAGCTACTCACACGGACCATACGTGTTTCAGTGGTCGCCTCCTCTTTATACCGAGAAGCCAGATGGCGGGTGTGAGTGCAGTTTCAAGGATGTCTGCACTTACTTATTTAATTCATGTGGGTTATATGAGGAAAGAGAAACAGATCAGAGCAAAGGACAGACGCTGGTGTATCTGAGAGAAGGAAAGCCCGGAAGTGCATGTTGTAAATCTTGCGTCGTGTTAAAAAATGAACTGAAAGTTGGCCATGAGTCTTCTAACAGTCAAAGCGAAGAGGGAACCTTGTTTATTTTTAGTGTTTACATTGTTCTTAAGAAGAAACCAAGGAGGTGTTTTAGACAGTGACTTTGACACACACACACACACGTGAGGAAACAGGAGTACACATACAGAAAGCAGTCTCAGTAACTAGGAAACTGTGCTCAGTATTTATCTGTATGACTTACACGTTTCTGTCGCCCTTGCTTCCAGCATCTTACTCGTTCACTTTGAACATAATTTTCTTTTCTCTGAAATAACTTGTTAAGTCCTGACAATTAATAAAGAGGCTGGATATCAAATTAGGGTTCCGAAGATTTTATTAAGCTGAGCTCAGCGACCGTCTCCCCAGCTAAAGGAAAACGGTCCCCAGGCTCGGGGGTCTGGTTTTTTATAAGGCAGGGCTATATGCAAAGTAAGTTACAGAAGCTAAAAAGAATGTGTAGTTATTCCAGTTAAAACCGCATCCCGCTATCACAACAGTGCTGTTTATGTTCAGATGTCTTAACAGTATATGGTGACTGGGTTGAGCTGACCACACAAACTGTCCCCTAAACTTGAAAACTTCTTTGAAGTATAAGGATAGAGGCCATGGGAGTCAACTGTCCTTTTGATATGTTAAAATAAAAGCCAGGGGAGAGTTTATTGCTGTGAGGCCTTTTGGTGTGTTAAGATAGAAGCAAGGGGAGGAAGGGGGAACTGAGGAATGTCTTTTCTTTAACCTTTTATTCCCTGGCAGAAGCAAAGCAGGTGCACGGAAGCAAAAAAGAGCTGTTAGTTTTTTAGAGTCTAGCTGGAGTAGCTGAAGTATAATTTTTTTAACGTGAGTCTGTCTGGCCTGGGGTCCGGGCCGAGATCCTTACAAACTCTGTAGTTGTTATTTCAGCAGTCGTTTCTGAGTGGGAAACAGTCTCAATTTTTGTCAAATAATGTCTTTTTTTCTCCCATTTTCTTGAATGGCAGATTAGCTGGGTATAGAATTGTAAGTGACACATATTTCACTCAGCAATTTAAAGATGTTTTATTGTTTCTGGCTTTATTTTATTTTATTTTATTTTAATGCTGTTGAAAAGTTAGCTTTCAGATCCTCGTGGTTTGCTTCTTAGGTAATTTGTCTTTTCTGTCTTGGTGCTTCTGTGACCCTGTTCATGTTTGGTGGGTATTCTGATTTTTTTTCTGGCAGTGTTTCTAGGGGTATAGATTCATACTCACTTATCCTACTTGGAGTTTAGCATGGTTTTTACATCTAAGGACTCCTTTATTTCTGAAATTCTGGAATATTCTCCTTTATTATCTGTATGAATATTACCTTTTCTGCATTTTCTTCATTCTCTGCTTCAGGAAGTCATGCCAGGTTGATGTTGGATGATTTCATTCTTTTACCCATGTCTCTCATCTTGTGTTTCCCCCCTTTTGGGTTCCATTCAGGTCAGTACTCCAGGTCTGTCACTCAGTTCATTATTTCTGTCATTAGCTATATCTGATCTGCTATTTTCAGTTTTAGAAAATTCTTTTTAATGACGTTATTTCTCATTTTCCAGGATTCCTGTATTTTATTATAGTTATTTCCTTCCATTTAACATCTTACTTTTTAAAAACATACATGTTTAATAGCCTTGCATATTGTTTTAATATTTGTAGATCTTTTGGAGTCATTTCTCTGTTTTGCTGTGTTGGCTGATTCTAGCATAGTGGATTGTTTCCATGTATCGTGTGTAATTTTCTACTTTCATTGTAAGCTCTCAGCAGGAGGTTTCCCCCTGGCATGCTTCCTCCTTTGGTATTTTTTATGCCCTGGGCTGTGGCTGTATCCCATGAAAGCCATTTTTCTTACTTTCCTGGGCTCCAGGGTTTCCCAAACTCAGGACTAGTTTTTACCTTAATTTCTAGATTTAGGATTTCAGAACTGGTCACATGCTGTGACTCTGAGGCCACACCCCCAGGGGCACAGGCTCAGGGCTTCAGTTTCTCATAGGAGACCTTCCCAGCAACCCCCTCTGCCTCCCGGGCCTGGAGGGTGGAGTTGTCTAGTCCCGTTTTCATCCGCCAGATAGTCCTTCCAGGGATCTGTCCTTACGCAGGTGTCTCTGCTCCAGCTCTCTGTCGGGACGAGTTCATGGCCACGTCTGCCCAACCTGGGGCCATCTCTGTGTCTTCGTGCACTTGGTTCCAGCACCTTCTTTTTCTCTTCCCTCCAGGAACGGGGATCTCCCCTTTCTCTCTTTTAAGCTCAGCTCTGTATATAAAATTGGGGCTGGATTTGACTGTGTTTCGTGCTCACCATTTCTGTGTTCTTGTAGTGGGAGGAGAGGGGTCCTTCTGGACCAAGTCTAGTGAGGTTCAGGAACCGAAGGTGTGATAACTTTGCATATTGTTCAGTCTGCATTTTAGGCTCTGTGTTTTCCCAAGCGTGAAAGTGGCTTTTGCCACAGGTGTCCCTGTGAATTCAGTGTGTCGGCCATGCGCCACAGATTGGACCACTGCTGTTTCCGGTTCCTCTTTCCTTGTAGCTGAGTTAAAGGCTGGCCCGTCCTTCTAATTGTCTGTTTTAATGTCAATCAGTCATAACCTGGGCCCCACCTAAGGGTGCTCATTTTAATTACAGAAGGCCCGTATGCCTAAGTAGTTGGACATAGCTGTCTACATAGGTGTAAAAACCCAAGGAAGTTATAGAAAGTCTGCCTTTTGGGGTTTTGTCTTGGTGTAATTTCTAGATTTTTCTTGGCCCCATGGTCCTACTCATTGTCACAAACTGATACAGTGGTTCGTGGTTTTCATCTTAGTTGAATTTTGAGGAATATGAAAATGATTGTTCCAAGAATTGACAAGATGAAGATATGTCATCAATTCAGATAATCTATAAAGTAGGTAAACTTGGGGGATGAAAATATCGCGGGCAGTCATCTGTTCCACGCACTGCCAGGTGCACAGCACACTTGGCTGGGAGGTGGCAGGTGGGGGGCTGAGCCCGGCGGAGGCCCCCGTGGCCGGGACCAGTCGGCTTTCGTCAGGAAACCACAGGCAAGTGAAGCGTTGATGGGCGGTTTGCTTGTGGGGAATAGTCTGGAAAGTGAGAGTGCACAGGTACTTGTGTGGGTTTGGGGTGAGAAATGATTTTATGTCCACTTTTTTCTTAATTCAAAAAATACTCATAAAACATAGAAGATAGGGACTTATAGTCTAAAATCTTGGATATATCTGTTCTTAAATCTCTGAAGCTTTCAAAAATTGGAAAGATTGTTTCAAAAGCCGTTTTTAATGTCTTGGCTGTTTGGAAATTGTGCCCTCTCCAGTTTGGCGTGGGCCACATCTGTCCTTTGGAGGAGACGCAGGGAGGCCAGGTGCGTGCACTGGCTGCCAGCCAATCCTTGAGAAGGACCTCCGTGGGACATTAGAGCTCTTGGAGGCAAAAGCTACCCGTTGTTCAGCCCCTTCGCCTTTTGATTTCCTTTTTAATTACTGTGAAGACCGACCTGGGAAGTAACCAACTCCTGACGGACGTGAACGTCAGAGGACCTGCTGGCACAGCTCTGGTTGTCATGGCATGTGGCCTTGCTGTTTGTGAGCAGGTCCTGGGGGCCAGGTGTCAGGTCGGGCGCTCACAGGGAAGCCTGATCAGTCCTCCTGGTTCTCTGAGGCAAGGAGGACCATTTCACCCGTTTTGCAGATGTGGAGAATGAGGCCCAGACTGGTCAGGTCATTTGTGTGACGTCAGGGACACCTAGGAGTGGATCTGGGCTCTGCATTCCCAGCCAGAACCCCAGTGCCACCTGCCGCTGGTGACTGGGACGCCTCAGTGGTCCTGTGGAAACCGCAGGCTGAAAAGACTAAAAGGGAGAGAAATCTGTGTGCTGTCACTGACAGTAACATCTAACAGCAAACCGCTGCTCCTGTCAGCTCTATTTTTAGAAGATTAAAGTAGAATGTGATACACTGTAATCACTGTATTTTTAGAAACCGAAGTCGGTGTTGTGTAAAAATGGTTGTAAGGAATCAGGATCAGGTTCGCTTGGTCTTGATTTGGGGAAGTGGCGAGCCGTAGAGTACATCCCGTTGTGTAACCAGCACTAAGATTGGGTTCGGCTGGTTGTGGAAGACCCGGGGGCGCTCGCCCTGAGGGCCGCGGGCGCGGCCTTCCTGGGCGAAGTGGTGAGAAGAGATGTGACTGCACGTCTTGCTCGGCCTGTGAACGGTGGGAGTCACGTGCTGCTCTGAGCCCCTGCGAGGGCGAAGCGGGTGGACCGCGCAGGTCTGAAAAACGCTAACTGCTGTGGCATGTGGGTGGCGTGACTTGTGTGTCCCCGTCTTTTTGTTATAAAAAATTGTGTTTTGAAAATTTTATAAAATAGATATAATTTTTAAAAATGTGCTTTAATGTTATTTAATGTTATTAGGTGGTACAAAAATGAAAGAAGATGAAGCTTGAAGTACTTTGAAGCTTCTGACACAGACACGGCTCCCGCTTTAGGGTCCCCTTTCCCACTCCCCCTGCCCAGCAGCCCCTCGTCGGCTGGCGTTCTCTGTGGGCTCCGGCTCCCGGACGACCAGGTCCCTGGGAGGGACCCTCTGTAGACACGCCGGCTTCATTTGTCTGTTGATGTGGGCTTTAGATGAAACATTGGAGGTGGAGGGGTCCCACGGGGGCAGAAGCAGACCTTCCCATGACCCAGGTCCTGCTGCTTCTCTCCCAGCAAGATTCACGAGACGGTCGGTCCTCTCTTATCTTCCTTTTGCCACGCACTCTAGTGACAGGGCCCTGCTGGGACGTGACAGTCCAGCTCAGGCTCCGCTACCAGAAATGACCCTTCCCAGCCAGGTGGCAGGCCTGTGGGGGAGCCCGGCAGCCTCCAGGGAGGAAGCACCTTTTCTCGCCACGTAGGGGCTGGTTCCCTTCCCATCTGCTTCCCCGGGTGAAGATGTCAGCAGATGCGAATGTCACGGGTCTCTGCTGGTGGTGAGCACTGAACCGTTGCCCCCCTGGACGCTTCCGCACCAGTGGAGCAGCACTTCGTTCTGTACTTCCCGCTGCGGCCCCAAGATGAGTGGCTGGAGGGGAGCTTGAGCCCACGACAGTCCCCAAGCAGCCACAGTGTGGAGCTGCCCTGGCTGAGCCGCTGGGGCGGGCGGTTGGTTTTCGGCTCACATAGATATGAGTTTCTTGTCACATTGGCACAGGCCGCAATTCATTTCACTCCTGCTGGTTCTGGCGAGGGGTCCAGGGTCTTTGGGCACATCTTCAGGGTTGGGCCCTGGGTGCTGAGGACAAAATGGCGTCATTGCTTGCACATCTTCTCCATGGCCCTGGAGGGCAGAGTCTGTGCCTCCGGCAGCATAGGGTCCCCAGCACTTGATGCCGTGTCTGGGGCACACTTGGCTCCTGACACCGTTTGTCAGAGACGTAAAATTAACCCAGGGTGTTCGATGTGACCAGAGGACATCTGTGCATCCTATCGGGACACATGTAGCAGCGTGGACAGGACCAGGAGACGCTCCGTCCACTCGCAGTGCAAGCCAGGCCTCCGCTCCAGACAGGCCCGCCTGAAGCAGCCACCTTGCACTTGGACAGAGTGCAGTGGGGGGCCCAGTGCACACCAGAGTGAGCAGCCAGCCCACGGGTGAAACACTCTCACCGTGTGCGGTTTAGGCTCTGTTTCCTGAGGCAGGATTTCTGGGTGGAGTGTGCATCATGTAGTATTAAGTTCCTGTTTTCTTTCTTCCTTAGCAGCTCTGCTAAAGAGATTAATAAACATTTCAGAAGACCCGAGCCCCACCCACCATGCTGGTGTCTGGATGGCAGAGCTGTGAAGGATGGGTGGAGAGCAGCATTAGGATGACAAACTGGCAAAGTGAGCGGAATAAGCTAAACTAAAATGCTATTCACCTGAATTTTGAACCATTGACAAGCTTTGTACATTTTGGTGTATTATTTTTCTGAGAAAGTCATAAAGTCAAGATTAGAGGCGGTTTGGAAGTTCTGTTTGTCTTCAAAAGGACGAGAAGGTACGAAGGTCAGTAAGCTCTGCCTTCTGGATATCCGGCACGCGGCCCCACAGGCACGATGCCACCACCCCGGCCTGCCTGTCCGCACACCCCGGGACGTGGCCTTGCCTTGCCTGGCGACCCCCCACATCCTGTCCATCCCAAAGGCCTGAGGAGTCCCCTTCACACCAGATGCCAGACGGATCGTGTCTCCCAGCTCCGTGGCGCGTGCCCTCGGCCTAGCCCTGGACCCCAGAGCCAGACTCCTGGCTCTATTCCCACCTCCATTTTCCCGCTTCAGTACCCCCAACCCGGCTTCATATTCTTTGTGGCAGCAGCAGCGAGCCCCTAAAGCAGAAGTCAGAATGTGAGCCTCACGGTGGCCTCCGGGCCTGTGGCCGCCCTGGTCCTCTCGCTCAGCGCCTGCTCCTGGAACCCACCAGGCGTGTTCCAGCTCAGGGCACGAACTTGTCCCCTCGCCGAGGATGTTCCTCCTGGGACAGGTCACGCGGCTCCTGCTCACCTGTCATTCAGGTGTCCGCTCAAATGTCTTACAGGAGCGCTCTGTGGCCACTTTAGAGAAAGGAGCAGCCCCACTCACATCCCACGCACATGGCTTTTATTTCCAGCATGACACCGCACGGCCTGCCTGTTACGGGCCATCTCCTCTTCGCTAGTGGAAGATGGGGTGCAGGAACGCTGTATCCCCAGAACGAGGGCAGTCTCTCCATCACTAGTTCAGTGAGATGTGTTTGAATGAATGAATGAATGATATTGGAACCAGAGGCCAACCGCGCCCGGGGCTCGTGCTGCTGCACCGCTCAGCCAGTAGACCGACACAGGAGTCGGGTCATAGAAGAAGCGTTTACATCAGAGCACCGGTGGTCTGAGAAGGCAGCGAGCGGGTTAACACCTCCCAAAACTGCCTTCCCATTCCCAGACCGGCTGGGGGCTGTTTAAGGGAAAATCTGGGCGTTCCTCCAGAGGCTATGTGACGGTTCCTTATTGATTGTGATCAGTAAGCCTAAGGGTATTAATCATAAGTTTCGGGGTAATTTTCTACAATGGGGAACTGGGTGGAATGGGACATTCCGGGCTTGTTAAGCTATAGGGAGGTCACGGAAAGGTGAGGCCAGGGACACGGCGTGGTCTCCACTGTGGGCTCCCAGCCGGGCTCTGCTTCAATGTGAAGTGGACCTTGTGGCCGGAGTGGCTGAGTGTGGAGACGCAGAACTGCAGACTTGGCCCTGACCTTGATCGGGATGAACTTCTCTGTCTCTTGCTTCATCTTTAAAATGGGTACAAGAATATTACTTCCACCATTTGTTTCCTGGTGAAGAGCAAACCAGCGAATATGAATGAAGCAGCCGCGCGCCTGCCCAGTCGTAGCTCTGACTTACAATAGAAAGTGAATTTGTTGTTGTTTAGTTCAAGCCAGGTCTGGCCAGAACAGCATTTTAGGAAAACTGATAGACTTTCGGTGACCTGAAGCAAACACTGACCCAAAGAGCGCTGGGGGAGGAAGCCTTTCAGCCCAGCCTCCTGCCCACCGTCGCTCCAGACATTTGTCAGATGAGACCCCCACTAAGGCCGAGTGTCCCCTTAGGCCGCTGCTGCTGGGGTTGGCCTGGTGGCTGGAGGTCCCTCCGTGGCTGGCGTGGTCACGCACTATGCAAGTGTGCTGGGTGCCCTGTCACCTGAAATGTCATTACAATTACAGAAAGAAGGGCAAAGGATCCTTTTTCTGTCCACAGGACAAGAAATGCCTTAGAGGTGGGCAAGGCTGGGGGAGGACGAGTGAGAGTCCACGCCGTGTCCCCTTCTCAGCTTCGCTGTTCTCCAGCCACACGTAACACGCCGGCACGGACTTGCTGCAAGGCCATTTTTGGCTGATTGTTACAAGTTACTGACTCATTTCTCACGAGCTGCTTACTAATATGAACCTTTCCCCAGCTTCCTGTCCCTTCACCACAAACACCTTTCAGCTAATTTTTGATGCTTAGCAGGGCAGAAAGGGTTCTGGGAGGATGGCACGTCCGTCTTTGGTTCCAGTTGCTGACTCACGTTTTCAGGAGATGCTCTTCCACCAGATGGGATGACACCCGTGTCCTGTGTAGGCGGGGCTTGTGCTGGGGTCACTGCGTGCAGGTGGGGTGGCAGGGCGCGTCTCGGGCCCTGCTCTGTATCATGCTATGTACTCCCTTTGTCAGCCGACATCGCCATCCACTTAAAGGCAGGAAACTGCGCCTGAGTTTATGCTAAATGTGGATGGAAGCCAGGCCATCCATGCGTGGGTGGAAGTGGGGCCCCTGAAGCCCCTGGGCCACTGGCCATGGCCTCCCACGCAGAGGTCCACTCCATTCAGGTGGGGGCTGCATTCAGATAGGAATCTTTCATTAGATTGCTGGGCAGTTAAGAAGACAGGACGCCCGCAGAAAAGCAGTGGTGGGTACCACAGAAGGTTTTCCCTTGGGTTGTCACAGAGCCGTAGGGTCCGGGCAGTGGCAGAGGTGTGGTTATTTCCATGGAGATATCAGAGCAGCTGAAGCCTTTGTCCCAACGACTGTACTTTCTGTCTTCCCTGAGTTCAGCCAGGGAACCTCTGCAGGAACGGCTCTAACCCAACCAGTGGGACGCTGAGATTTGTGTGTGCCCTTTGGTGGGGCTGCTGGGTGCCTTCTCGTGCCTGTTACTGTCACACACTCGGGGATCTGCCGGGTGTTTCTCGTGCCTGTTACTCTCACACACTGGGGGACCCGCAGGGTATTTCTTGTGCCTGTTACTGTCACACACTCGGGGATCTGCCTGTGCCTCGAGGATATTCTTCTCCCTCGGGGCTGTGTTCTCCAAAGCAGCTTGGGCATGACTCACCCATCATGTCCTCCCCTCGGGGCACATGCACCTCCTCCCAGGGGCAGGGACATTGTTTGCAAAGGCGGCTTGGACATTATCTCCTGATTTTTTGAAATCACTTATTAATGGTTGAGCCGGGCTGTGCCACTCAGTGGGGAGCAGCTGAGAGCTGTTGCTCTCGGCGTTGTCTCACTTAGGGAGGAAGGGGAAGGACAGACGGGCCTGGAGGAACGGCTGAAAGACTTGCTAAGAAGGCCCTGCCAGGAAGCGTCGCCTCCAACCACAGAGCACAGAGCCCGGCTTTGTCTGACCTTCCAGAGTGCTGCTGCTGGACGCCAGCCCCAGCTGTGCCCACCCGCGGAGCCGTTTACTCACCCCCGGTGTCCCTGCCCTCTCACTTACGGTCCAGCGGTCCAGCGTTGTCCAGTGCTGCGCCCCAGCCAGGCCGCTGGGACAGGATGGACCCCACGGCCTGTGCCCTCAGGCCGCTCTGGCTGTGCGCAGACCTGCTGCGTCAGTGTTCCCCCTGCGGTGTGTGGTCGGGGTCGCTGTCTCCGCCCCTCGTTACCAAAGCTCTCTGGTTTTGTGGATCGTATCTCAATAGTGTGGGCGAGGAAGTGTGTCCCCACTTCTGGTGCTCGACAGCCTCGCCGGGCCTGTGAGATAAATAATCAGTGACAGGCGGGCGTGTGTGCCCGTGCTGGGCTGGCCCCTGTCCTCTGGTCATTGTCGCAGCCCAGATGCCCAGGGCCTGCTTGTTGAGGAGAAGGTTAGCCCGCAGTGGTGGCTGGCTGCACTGCTAGGGGCTGGTCACGCACCAGGAGTGTTAGGGAGACAGTGAGGGGACTGGTTAGACGGGTGAGCTAGTGATGCTGAGAGAGGACAGATGCTGTTGAATAGGAAGTAGCTTGTCTTTATTTAGCATCTTTGAAATACTTCATTATGGAAAACTTGCCTACGAGAAAGATAATTGAGCCCACCCCCTGCCTTCAGGCCCCAGCTTTTCTTCAATTCCCACTTCACCAGCCCCTCCCCCACCAGGAGGAGCCCATCAAATCCCGGATGCCGCAGCATTTTCACATAAATACTTCACGATCATACTCAACAGAATGAATAAGAATTCCTAATATCATCTTATACCCACGCTATATTCAGTTCCTCCTGCTTGTCTTAAAAAAAAATGCCTTTTTACAGTTTGTTCCAATCTGGATGCAGACATTGGGGTTGGGGACGTGTCTGAAACCTGTAACCTGGGGCAGCCCGCCCCCCGCACTCCCGTGAGGGAGCAGGGTCTTCTGTCCCGGGGCCTCATCAGCCCACTGGACTGAGAGGAGGCTGCTGACACCCCCTTTCAGCTAATTCCTGGAACTGGTAGCCAGAGCTGGCCTTGGCGCTTTGGGGAAGGACAAGGAACGTCATATGTCCGCCGTGACGGTGGGTACGTCTGCCTAATGGTCCCGCAGGAAAACAGTGCTTTGGAAAAAAAGAGCATTTCTTCCGTTTTCATTTTCTCTAATAAATACACATGAACTGTGTGGGGAAGCCTCGGGAATTCACAGTACTTACCTTATTAAAGTTTAATTTCTGTTAACGGGCAGACATAGCTTTATTGTAGAACTTTGGTATTTCCAAATAACTTGCAGGGAAAGGAAAAGAAACATTTAATGGATTGGGGTGCTTGAGGCTATTAGCAGAACCACCGAGGCAGTGCCACTTGGTGGCCTGAGCTTATGGAGCGGCCGTTGTCCAAGGGGTGCTGGTGTCAGCTGGAACCTGGGACTTGGGATGCCGCCTGTGAGAAAGCGGGGTGGGTGGCGCCCAGAGGGGTGGCAGGCCATTCAGCCAGGGGGCAGGAAGGGGAGAACAGGGAGGCTGGACAGGGACATGTCCTGCTCGGGGTGGGAGTTGGAGCCCCTGTGGGGTGTTCATGCCAGGTGCAGGGTGGCGGTGGGGTGGGTGGCGGGGGCGGTGAGTGTGTTGCTGGCCTGAGGGACCCTTTCCACCTCTGAGCCGGCGCTGCAGCACACTGAGCTCTCTCTCATAATGTAATTGAATAAAGGGCTCAAATTCCCAGGAAAATTGGCTCGCAGTCACTTAGATTAGGTGCAGGGAAGTGCTGGTTTCACGGTGACATTGTGGGGAGGCCTGCTGGTCCCTAATCCACAGACACCTTACCGATGCCACACTGACTTACACGACATGCGAAGGGGTTGTGCCGTCCAGGAGCCGGGGTGCTGGTGGGGTGAGCCTCCGCAGTGCCGCCGCCGGGCGCCTGAGGCCTGAAGCCGTCTTTTCATGTTTGTTCAGGCAGCAGACAAGCCATCCTGCCCCAGACCAGAGAACTGTGTAACTTCTGTCCTTCTCACGAAGGCCAGCCTACATTTTGAAAACGCTTCCCTGCGTTGCCTTTAATAACAAAACACACAGCACAGACGTCCCACCGCAGGGATGCCGACTGTCCTACCGAGTTGCTGTGAAGGATGCGCCTTCTCTCCTTCACCATCAGCCCTGGCGTTGCGGCCGTCTGTGTCCCGACATTGGCACGAGGCCCCTTTACCCCACAGAGCCCCAATGTCTCCAGAACCGCCGTGGTTCCAGACTGGAAGGGACAGATAGAGCGAGGCTGCCTCGTGGGCTCAGGCCCCTCCTCAGAACACCGTGTTTCACGTCTGCCCCCTCTCTGCCACCCCCGTTGGCAGAACGCCCAGCCCCGCGTCCAGGAGCCGGTGCCATCGTACCTTCCAGAGCCACCTGCTCCGCACAGACACCGGGGACGATAAGGACCAAAGCAGGACAGTGACAGCCGGAACTCAGGCACCGGAGCGCAGACACTTCCTAAGGGGAACCCGTTGCCTTTGCTTTTGTTCTAGCAAGTTCCATATTAGATTTGAGTTCATGGGGGGCGGGGGGACCGGGAGGAAGGGGGAGGAATGCCAGCTTTCTTGCTGCTAGAAAACGTGCCCACCACCCGCCAGGCCTGGGGTCGCCCTGGAGATGCAGAATTCATTCTCACACAGACCTTCACAGCCGGCTCATTGCTGCCCTGCCTCAGAGGTCCTGCTCCAGACAGTCTGGGAAATGCCACCTGTGGGGCCTGGGGTCAGGCCTGGACGCTAGCAGAGCTGGTGGATTTAAGGCCTGCAGCCACCGAGCAGGGGTGTGTGCGGCCTTGTGTGCACCTGGGGTCCTGCCTTCTCCTTTGGGACCCAGACGGGGGCTACCATCCTAGGAGCAGGTCCCCACAGTCACTCCTGAGAAGTAGGCGGGAATGAGTGGAACGCAGCAGGTGTGGGCTGTGCATGTGACTTTCTTCCGGAGAAGACCGTGTGGCCAGGGGAAAAAGCACGTCTGCCGGGGGCCGCCTGACTGACACACCTCAGCCAGGTGGTCACGGTCACATCAGGTGCTGTGTCACGTCCATAGTATGTACCCTGCACCTGAAGTGCGGAGAAGAGCACATCATTTCTGTGGCCTTCCTCCTGGAAACACCCGACCCCAGTCTAATGAGAAAAACAGACAAACCCCAATAAAGGGACATTCCAGAAAATCCTGACCAGTTCTCCTCAAAATGGTAAGGTCATCAAACACAAGGAAAGTCTGAGGGACAGTCAGAGCCCAGAAGAGCCTAAGATGTGACCCTCAATGTCGTGTGGGATCCTAGGACAGAAAAAGGACATTGGGGGAAACTGAGGAAGCCTGAATCCAGCATGGACGTCAGTCAGTGACCCAAACGTGCCGTGTAGTGTAAGGTGTTAGTCGTAGAGTGTGCGACAACTCTAGTTTTCTATAAATCACAACTGTCCTAAAGTGAGGACTTTGTGTATAAAACACAGAAGGAAAACTTTGTTTTTTTTGTTTTTGTTTTAAGATTTTTATTGGGGAATTGGGGAGGGGAACGTTGTGTTTTCCCAGGACCCATCAGCTCCAAGTCAAGTTGTCCTTCAATCTTAGTTGTGGAAGGCGCAAGCTCAGCTCCAAGTCCAGTCGCCTCTTTCAATCTAGTTGCGGGTGGGCGTAGTCCACCATCCCATGCTGGAGTCGAACTGGCAACCTTGTTGCACTCTGAGCCATCCTGCCGCCCATTGGCAGCTTGCGGCCGCTCAGCTCAAGGTGCCATGTTTAATCTTAGTTGCGGGGGGGTGAGGGGGCGCAGTCCACCATCCCATGCGGGAGTCGAAACAGCAACCTTGCTGCTAAGAGCACGCGCTCTCACCAGCTCAGCAGCAGCTCAGCTCAGGCGCAGCTCACTGGCCCATGTGGGAATTGAACCAGCGACCCTGTTGCTCAGAGTTGGCGCTCTTAACCAACTGAGCCACCTGGCCAGCACAGAAAGGAAGACTTTGAATCGTCACTGCTGCCAGCCATTCCGTTACCACGTGTCTGACACCAGCTCTGCGAGGACCATGAGGTGTGTGCACTGCTGTTCTCTACAGCGAGTGACAGGCCACTCCATCACCCCGTGCCCACCAAGCACACTTGACAGCATTAACGTGTGCAGTTCTTCCCTGTTGTGACAAAAGGTGAAGTGTGGTCTGTGTTGAGATGTGGGGCGAGGTCTCCAATGCTGGACTCCAGGTAGGAGCGACTTGGGGCCCAGCCGGAAGCCCTCCGCCCCTGTGACTTGGCTTCAGAGCCCCCTGCAGCTGACAAGGCAGCTTATCCCAGGCGTGCAAAATCCGTTTCACGTGAGAAAAGGAATCTCACCACATTACCAGATGGAAGGAGGAATTATTTACTCACAGGAACTGGTACAGAAAAACTTAATGAAACTGAGCACACATATGCGATTTAAAAATAGTCCCAGCAAACCGGGAATAGAAGGTAACTTCCTTAGCCTAGTGGGGTTAGGTCATCTGTCAGAAACCCGCAGCCAGCCCGGCCTTCCTGGAGGACCGTCGAGCATCCCCAGTAAGATCAGAAACAAGGTCAGCTGTCCTCTGTCACGCGTTCTGGTCAGTAACGTGCTATGGTCCAGCTAACAGAATTGGAAGGAGAAGTCAGAGGCCAGAGGTCTGGAAAGGAGGAGACGTGTAGGTGACGGCCGTCACGTCAGAAATGCCGCAGCTGGTGACAGGCGGCGAGGGTGAATGCCTCACAAAACCAGCACCTGCAAACGAGCCGTGTTTCCATACACCGGTAGACACAAATAGAAATTTAAAACACTGATGACAAATTTTACTTAAAACATCAAATACCTAGGACCTCGGCAAGCTCTCCACGCTCAGAATTCCACAGCGTTTCTGAGAGGAATGAGATGAAGTGATAGTCCACATGCACGGGTCAGAAGACATCATCTTGTTAAACATCTCTTCCCTCAGACTGGGGACAGGACACACGTCCAGTCAGAGTTTGTTTTTCTTTTTTTGGTGGAGCTTGTCAAGCGGAGCCTACTAGCATTTACGTGATGGGGGAAAGGACCAGTGTTGCCCCAGCTAGTCCTGGAGAAGGAAGCGGGACCCGGGCCTTGCCGGGTGTTTAGACTCATGGCCCAGTTACGGCAGCGTGATTCCCGCACAGCCGTCAATAAACGGGCGAGCGGGGCACACGTCTGGCTGGTAGCAGGACTAGTGGTCTGGTCAGTGGTGAGTCAGGCTGCTGAGTGCTGGATGGGACATTTGGCTGTTCTCATGGGAAAACCAGAAACTCAACAATCCCTACCTCGTGCCTCATAAGAAATCAATCCCAGAGAGATGAGACGCATGAAGGGAAGCCCACGAGACTTTCAGGTGACAATGTGGTGAGAACGTCCTTTGCAGCCTCCAGGTGGGGAAGCGTTTCCTGAACCTGACATAAAAAGACATAAGCTTTAAAAGAAGGACCGATGCATGTGACCTGAAAGAAAGAGAAGCCATAGTCTTGGAGATGATATCTACAATATGTAATTAATAGAGGATTCAGGGTCAGAATTTTTTTAAGAATTCCCCTGAAGCAATAAGAAAAAGACATCCCAGTTAAAAAAAATAAAAAGGATAGAGACATAAATTCAGAAGCCAGTAAGCACGTGAAAGCTGCAGTGTCACTGTCACCGCGGAGGACCAAGTCCGCCTCAGCGGTTCCCTCCCGCCCACAGGGCAGCGCGGGCAGTGTGTGGGGGAGGGGCTGTTTCCCGCAGCCCCCTGTGTGTTTCTCACGTGCTGTCTTATTGGGCCGCACAGCGCAGCGTTGCTGTTGGCGCAGTGCAGACGCCGTCACTGGGTGACAATTGCGTCCATGGAGGAGGCGGGGACTTTTATCAGTGTCTCAAGTTCCTGCTTTTGCTTTTTTGTCCTGTGGATCCTGTGGCAGTTGTCACAGAAATTGCTTTGATGCCCACGTTATGCAAGCGCCTGCCCGTTGAACATGCCTGGTATGGCCCCAGCGCTCTGGGAGGGGAGGGGACAGCGGCTCAGCTGTCCCTGGGTGGGCACAGGTACAGGTCTTCACAGTGTAGCAGGGGCTGGGCCTCCCTGGGCCTGTGTCTCTGGTACCTGCCTGCCTTTTCCAGCAGGTTCCATAGAAGACCCTGTGAACTATTTTTCTGTTTTCTAGAAGTTTTGGAAACTTGGATCTGAAAAGTGTAGGAGGGCATTTGAACTATAACTGGGATGTGTTTTCATTTTTACCCCCATTTTCTTCTCTCTCTCTCTCTCCTGGTGCTGTCTCGTCTTTTCTGGTCTCTTCTCCCTCTTTCTCAATCCTGAGTGGAGCAAATCCCTAGGGCTGGGGGAGCCGGCGGCGTTTGTCACGGAAGCCCTAGGTTGAATGGCACAGGACTTGCTGAGTGACCTTACGTCAGTCCCAGTGCAGGCTTGGGACTGGTCTAGTTGAGACAGAGCCGGGGTCTGGGGGTGCCAGCCAGACGCCCGCAGGACGTTACTCAGCGTTGCCAGGCCCTTTATCCAAGTGTGAAGGAGGGGAGCAGGCCAGGCGAGGCGAAAGCTGGGTGCCTGGGCTCCCAGGCCGTGATCCCAGGTAGGTCCGTGGTTGCATGTCACACAAGGCGGAATTCCGGAAGCCAGCTGTCCTGAGGGGGGACGCTGCGTTACAGCAAACCGTTGTTTTTCAGCTAGTTCCTAGCATCTTGAAACAGACTCTGCTGACTATTCCTTGGCGAGCATGATTCGGTCCTCTGCAGTGGCACGTGTGACCGTGTCTCTGTGTACCCGTGCTCTGTCACCATGTGAAGGGGGTCAGGACGCGTGCTCCCAACTTCTCGTCTTCTGCACGTGCGGCTATGGCTCCCTGCGCCGGGGATGAGGAGTAGCAATTACGGAAAGCGGGTTTCCAGAACTAGGTTCCCAGACGGAGGCAGGCTGGGAGGAAGCCAGCCCGCAGCAGGCGTCTCGCGGCCCCGGGCAAGTGCTGCTTCGCCTCCTTCCTTGTTGGATGTGGAGTTTCCCGCCACGGCTTCCTCCCGGTCCTAGAAAGGCCAGCCGAGGAGATGAATGCGGGACGCGTGTTTCTCGTACCCCTTTCTCTTCAGCTCACTGTGGACCGGGATGTCTGCAGCAACAGAGCGGTAAGAGGCGAGCAGTGGCTCAGGGACACCCCGTCTTCATGGACCTGTCACGTGTCCCACGCGGCTGTGTTCCCGCCGTTTGTCATTTCTTCCTGGCGAAGCGTGTTCACCTCCCGGCCACCTGGGCTCTTGCTTGTCCCCTCAGCCCCTGTAGCTTCTGCTCCTTCAGATGCAGCCTGTGTCCCTCTTGGTCCCAAGGCTTCATCCAGGACCTTGCGGGAGGCGCTCCGTGGAGTGGGTGCATTTTCCTGTGATTTGATTTGAATCCTCCAGAGGCCGGAGGAGGCACTGCATGTCGCTGTGTTCCCTGTGGCCTGAACCTGGGTCTTTGCCCTGTGATGTCGGGGTCCCCACCACATGCCTGGGGTCGTGGCCTGGGGCTCGGTCTGGGCACCGGGACCAGGTATGGGAGGACCCTGGAGCAGGACTGGGAGGCGCAGTGCTCGTCTGCACACCCTTATCTGCGCCTCGTCTCCTGTGCCCATTCCTGGTGGCTGTGCTACTGTCAGCTTCTGCTCAGAGATGCTCCTCTGTTGGGGTGAGGCCTGCCGTCACCGGTCTGTCAGTTGCCTCCTGTGAAAACAGCTGTTTTTGGCCTTTGTCACCCTCCTTTGTCATGAGGCTGCAGTCTGCTTAAGGCGTCCTGGAGAGTGCGTGTCCGCGGAGGCGCTTTCGGCGGTATTTCCAGCTGTCGCAGGCTCAAGCTGCTTGCCTGCCATCTGCTGCAAGTGTCGGGTGACAGGCCACTCTGCGGTGCCCACTGGTGTTCGCGGGCAGCGCCACATGGTGGCTCCTTTCTGGAGAGGCGGGCACTCCATAGTAACCTAATGCCAGCTCAGAACACTTTCCCTCCGATCTAAGTGTGACCGCATCAGGGTGGGGACGTGACTTTACAGGTTGTCCCGTGTCAGCCAGCCTGGCCTTGGGCACCGGGCACTAGCAGCCTCTCACAGAGCTGGTGGGATGTGTTTGGCTGCAGGTTCCCGTGTGGAATCTGTCACGTGCTTATCAGGTGGCCGTGTTTTCTGAGGAGCCGGCTGCTTCATACATACAGTTCATTTCTTTCTGATGACTCAGTAGGACGTACCCCAGGCCCGGGCCCAGAAATGCCTGGGATGAGCCAAGACCCAGCTCGGCCCCCCAGCGATTTAAAGCACATGGCGGCGGCTCTCGCTTCTGTCCTGAAGCGATGGCGTGCAGATTTCATCCCGCTTAGCGTGTTTAGAGGGACGTGCTGTTATGCATCATTAATTCACATGGTTTTGGAGCAGCTAGACCCTCAGGCCTCGGGGCAGTCAGTCCCAGCTCCACAAAAGGTCTGTGCGTGAGCTGGGGGGCTGGGCCCTGCTGCCCCGAGGCCTGGGAGCCGCAGTTTCCTCATTAAGACGCTGCGGGACTGGCGTCCGAATTTCTTAAGTGTCTCTGGTTCTAGAGCTTTGTTCAGATGGGAGCTGAGGCGAGAGCACTGAGGAGGGAGTGCGGGGAGGGCGGTGTGGGGCCCCGCGTCCTCAGCCCCGGGCTCACCTGCGGCTCCCTCGGCAGTTCCGAGATGCCGTCAGCTGCTGCGAGAGAGTTCACAGTGAGTTTTCCAGTGTTGAAAATGAATCATTGCATTGGAAAATGAAGTCAATTTCACTTACTCACACCCAGGAGGAGGGTTTGAGATGCACTTCCCATGCCATGTTGGTCTCTGCCCGAGTGGCAGTGAGGTGCCCGTGGCCTTGGGTTTCCAGCCAGTGGTCAGGCCACCTCAGGGTGGTCGTGTTCCTGGAGAACAGCCCTTGGTGCCAGCATTTGGGACAGTTGTGGGCTGGTGTCCGCTGCCAGGGTTCAGCAAAGGCCTCCAGTCCTCCTGACTCAGGAAGCGCGGCTGGCTTCACCCCCAAATGTTTCTCCTCGTAACTTCTGATACCTTCCAGTTGCCAGAGTTGGGGAGGGTGCTGCTGTGGGAGAGGAGTTGCAGGCCCCCGTGTTTGGCTCTGCAGCGCCCAGCAGCGGCCATCCTGGCGGGCACAGCCAGGGCAGCGCCGTCCCTCCGGTGGGCCCGATGGCGGGCACCCCGGGAGCCTCCTCCATGGTCCCCAGATCTCAAGAGCAGGCGTTGAGATCTCCCCAGGGTCACTGTTTTGTCCTTGGATTTAGAACATCTACAAAGTCACGCAGGGGTTGCGTAACGGAATCTGAGGGCTGCGCGAGGTGCTGCTCACTTTGGATAAAAAGCGCAAGCCTTCGCTCCAGAGCCCGTGGAACTGGCAGTGTTTGTGTCACAGTGGGGACGTCAGCCTGAGGGGCTGCTGGCCGCTCTGTGACACTGCTGTGTCCCCCTTAGATCAGTAACGGGGTGCCTTCCCCGTCAGCGTGTCCAGTGCCTCCTCCTGCAGGCCCTCTGCACCACTTGTCAGAGCTGATTTTAGCAGGAAGTGTGATTCCTGGAAGTTTTGCCAGAGTTTTCTTTCTTTCCTATCTGAGGGAACATGGAAAATGTCAGGCAGTCTCCATGCAGCCCGCAGCGGGCTTGGGCAGTGGCTGGGTTCCAGCTCTGTCTTCGCGTGGAGCCTGAATTCATGGAAACAGTTCCAAGTACAGTCAGAGGGGCTTTAAAAGCCGCACTTCTGTGCGTTCTCAGTACCTGGCCAGGTGTTTCTCTGAAGCACGTTTGTGTGTCTTCCTGCATTTCTTGTCTGGCGCACCAGCACACCCACAGCTGTTTGGAGCCGCCGCCAGAGCTGCGTCCCTGGCATCCAGGCTGCTTGTCGGGGGCCTGTAACCCTGGCGCCCAGGCCGCCTCTCAGTACCTGGGAGGAGGGGCTTAGCTCTTCAGTTTTTGTGATCTTAACGCTGCTATGGTCTCTGCAGAAAAGCTGGTTCCTGAGGAGCACAAGTAGGTACAACGTGGTTGCTAAACAGAAGCGAGCCAAGACAGCCCGGCTGGGGGTTGGTGTCTGCCACGTGCCATGTGGGGACTGTTTGAGTTAGGCTACAAAGGAACTTCTATTTTCTGGTTCAGGAAGTAAAAATGACCTGTGATGGAATGAAAACCATGTCCTTTGACAGTACAAGGACACCTGCGTTTTCATTGTTTGCGAGGGGCTGCTCCGAGCAGATTCTGAACGTACAGTATTCTCCTGATACGTGAGCAGTTTCTGAAGCCACATGCTTTCTCTGTCCCGCAGATGGACTTTCTGGCCGAGACCAGCCTGTGGAGCTGCTGAACCCTGCCCGCGTGAACCACATGCCCAGCACGGGTAAGTCACACCCACCCCGGGGCGCCGGCTCACCCACGGCCGTGGGAGGCCCCACTGTACTGGGGGGCCTGGAGAGAAGCGGGTGGGCTGTCAGCTCCATGCCGGCCGCCCTTTTCCTGGGGCAGAGCAGGCCGCCTGTCCTGGGAATGCTTGGGCGCGGCTTGGTGCCGTTTAGGTGGCAGAGAAACACACACCTTTCTGTCCAGGCCGGAGGCTGTGCTCAGTGTGAGCCGGAGCGGGACCCGGCTCCCAGGCAGCACAGGACCGCTGCGGTGACACTGTCCCGGCCCCGGCCTCTCACTGGTAACCTGAGTGCATGCGATTATCTCCTAAGCACTTTTGGGTTCTTTAATTAACAGAAGAGCATTTACTGTGATTAGAAGCTCTCATTCCATATACACCACTTCTAAATAGGATGCTTTAAGGATGCGTTCCAGATCCACAGGGCCGTGGAAGCAGTTTTTTTCCCGTTTCTGTACGCCTCTCCCTGTGCGGTGTCCTCCAGGGTTCACACCCGGTGTGGGAAGTGTTGGCTCTTCACAGGCCACTTGGCCTGATTGAGAAAAAAACGAGCCTCCCAGGGGCCTGGGGTGTGAGGGAACTGCTGTCACTCCCCTACGTGTGTCCTTAAGGGCGTCTGAGGGCGGCTCTGCTGGACCCCTGCCTCCGCGGGGCCAGAAGGCCTCTGCCTGTGTGTGTTTGCTCCGAGGCCCCTCCTGGGCCCCGGCTCCCCGGGGCCCGCTCTGCCCCTGCCCCCGCCCTGCTCCATCCGACTCACCACTGCCTGACGTTCCTGGGCCCCTGGCAAGGCAAAGCCTGAGGCAAGGCCCCCATGTCAAAGAGGGCGTTTCTTTCTTAGCGCTGCGATTCTCCGAGGTCTCCTGGCCTTTCCGCAGACAGCTGGGGCTGTCTCCACGCTGCTCCTAAGAGGGCCTGCAGGGTGCTGGTCTGCTTCCCACTCCGGTCTCACACCTCTTCCTCACCCACCCATCTAGCAAGCAGTTTGCTTTGTACCCCAGGATCCCGGGCGGGCGCAGGGCCTTTAAAACAGCAGCTGGAGGTGCTTCCTTTGACAGTGCAGGCTTTCGTCCTCTCTCGTGGTCCCTTTGCCAGTGTCATTTCTGTTTAAATGCCACGTCCTGGTGTGCCAGGTGTGGGGTTCAGGAAGGACTTTTCGGTAGCTGGGTAGACCGTGTGCGAGCGAGGCAGAGGAGGGGGCTTCACGTGAGTTCCCTGGCGTGGGCCGCGCGCCCTGCGTGCTGAGACCCACTGTGGGACTCGCAGCCTCGTGTAGAGACAGACCGTGGACATGAGGTTCAGACCGAGGGGCCTGGATTCCCGGTCACCCACTGGCTGCGGGACCTTAGGCAAGTTACCCAATAGCTCAGCTTTGTTTTCTCAGTTCTTAGGGATAATTATGGCTGCTCTGCAGGATTCTTAGACCAAATGTCTGCGTCTGATTTTTAGTAGATCCTGACTCAGTGTCATCTCTTAAGGTCCCACTGATGGATCCTAAAGACAACGTGTGGCATCGCTGTGACAGTGCCCGTCCAGGGTCCCAGTACAGTCCTCGTGGTCCCTTACACCCCTTCACTTCCTTTGGAAGGAACTACCCACCTGAGAGGCGGTGTATTGGGACGGTGCCCCAGGAAACTGAAGGGTGCCATTAACGTCCTGGAACCAGGTTCCTGTTGGTCAAGCGAGCGCTTGAGCTGTGCTTCCTGCTGGTTTTCACTGTTGCTCGCTCGCATCCCTGGGGGTCAGTGTTTGCCCGTGGTTCTGAGCCAGTGCAGGAGCGGTGCCCGTGAGCTGCCGTCTCACGAGTGGGTGGACGGCCCTGACCACGAAGCCCACACCCTCAGGGGTCTTGGAGGCTGCCGCAGGGAAGGGAGTTCTCTAAAACCCCATGTCTGGTCATTCCAACCTGTAAAGTACATTCCACAAAGAAATATTCATCTCAGGTTATATAATAATTTGAAAATTAATGCAAGAATTTCTTTAAAGTCACATTTTTATGAGATGGGGGTAGAAACATTTGTAGATGCATTTTCACGTCAATCCCAGTTTGCTCTTGTACATTCTCTAACGACTGAGCTTAATGGGAGATGCCCTCTGACACTCGGTGGCATCAGAACAAGCAGGTGTATGCACTTTACACATAGGTGATTTGCAGGAATTTCTTCCCCGCTCACCGTGGGAACATGTCCCCTGGGCACACAGCTTGGACTCGGTAGGAAAGCGCCCAGGTGGCCCTCCCCACCGCTGGCCTCTCATCGCTGGGCTCTTCCTGGTCGTGAATGGTGGCGTATGAAACACAGTTTTCTTCTGCTAATGGTTCCCTTTAAATACAGTTCTTACAAAGTCTTACTTCAAATAGAAAAGCACCATTTCTACCTTTTATTTCTGTGCCATCTTGAATTGAGATGTTAGATAATTCATACAAGAAAAATATGTCTTGTTAGAACTCCCTGAATCATAGAAGGAAAAAGCCAAAATGCTATTTCTTTTGGATGAATTCTGATTTTTTTCACCTTCTCCTTTCATTTCTTATATGTAAACAAGCCTTCTTTTCCTGTTTCTCTTTCTCCTTGTTTAAAAATGTTTAATTTTAACACAGTTCTGTCATGAAAGAGAGAACACAGATAAGCATTTGCCTGCCACCAAGATACAACAGGTGTCCCCGGGAGTGTCCCACTCCCGGGGTTTGGAGACGTGGAATGGCCTCTCCTCCCTTCCCAGAGGTCCTCTTCCTCCCTAGCCAGGCACTTGGGGCGCAGACCCGGTGGCTGGCGGGTGTCCTGTGGAAGCCACGTCACCAGCTCGGAGCTAGGTGGGGATAGATGCTGGAGTTTGAGGACAGAGAAGGTAAGACGCTTAGCTAGGAGGGCAGACGTGTGGTGGGGTCACACACCCTCCTCTTCCGAGCTAGATTACGGGGAACTTGAGAAACATTAAGTCAGTAATTTCTGAATCATTGTAATCTTTTTGAAGGAACAGACTCTTTCCCCTGATCTTAAAAGTAACATGATTGTTACAGAAAAGGAGACATTGTAGCGAATGTGCACAGTGTCTGCTCAGCCCTCACTCAGGCTGGGCCGTGTGGACCTGCGAGTGGAAGGCGCCGCCAGATGGGAGCAGAGGGGAAGCGGGACCGGAGTGAGGGCAGGCTGTGCGTGTCCAGCTAGATGGCGCCGAAGGCTCTCCTGGGCACGCGCTGACTCCTCATAGCACCTGTGCTACTGCAAGTCCCCTCCCCCGTGCAGAAGGAGGGGACCAGGACCCCTGAGACACGGTGGCTTTCCCAGGGCCACCCGGCATATACATCAGGGGGGTGAGGACCCGTTTCCACGCTCCGAGTCCAGGTGTGCTGCTGGGGAAAGGACAGCTGCAGAGTGTTGCCGCTGTGCCCAAAGACAGGTGGCAGTGGCATTGGGGGGGGGTGCTGTCCCAAGGGAAGCATCTCCTGCGGGTCCCTCCCGTGTGAGCTGCCGGCTCCATTGTCCTCTGCACACAGTCCCTTGTCAACATGCGTTCCTGTGAGAGCGCCGTTTCTTTTCAAGGCTGTATAACAAGGGTGCAGCTTTTAAAAGAACATTCTGGAATCTTAAACTACAGACACTCTGGAGAACCTATCCAAACCAATAAAAGGCTGAGGTTTGGCGCTAGCTGTGGACTCCCAAATCCTGAAGGGTGTCTCAGCACTGGTTTGTTAAAGCGGCTACTGAATTCCTTGACACTCCTGTTGAATTTTTGAGCAGAAGTATGTGAGGTCAGCTGGTGCTGGGAGCTTCTGTTGCGTCCCAGGCCTGGTTTGTTGTTTGGTTTGTTGAGAGGAAATGTGAAACAAACACAAATAGGAGATACATGTGACCTCAGGGAAAGCTTCGAAAGCCTTCCTTCACTGGACCCGGAAACTATTAGTTACCTTGGTAAGTAGGTGCCTGCTAACAAAGCCTTCAATGTGACTCTCACTCCATTGACACGCTCCATTGTGTGTTTTCAGTGTAACGCTGGGCTTCCGGATGGGGCACACTGAAGGACTAATGGCTGCCTTTGGTGGCTCCAAAGGGCGACCCTGCTAAGTGCCAGGCAGGGGTGGCAGAACAGAGTGGTCCTTGGCTTCCTTCTTCTGGTGCCAGGCTTGACTCTGAGCTGTGGTCTCCTTCTGTTATGCTCATAAGGAGCTGTGTTCTGGCGCACAGTAGGGGCACATGCAGGCGCATAGTGGGCACTCAGCACCCACCCGCGGACTGAGTGTGTGCACCAGCATAGCAGGTTGCCTGCAGTGCTTTTCCTGCTTGCTTGCCTGTTTTCAGTTTTGGAGGAAAAATGAAATGTAGACCTTAAAGTCATCAGTGAAATCTGGCCATTTGAACACAGCAAAAAATTCCCACAGTTTGATTTGTTTAGTTTTAATAAATGTTTGAGAATTTTCCCAGTTCCCTCCATCACATTCACCTGAGGGCCTCTGCAAATAGCCATGACTTAAAGGCCAGATTTACGAGTCTGTAGCCCACACACTGCAACACCCCCGAGTAATGGCAGCTTTATCTGTGGAGGCCGTGCATGGGCGGGCTCATTTACGAGCTGTTCGGCAACACCTCCGAGTCAGTTTGGGGAACTGGTGAACTGAGAGCCAAGAATAGCTCCAGACCGGAGTGCGCGTCCTGCACTGTGGCCCTTAGTCACCACCTTGGTCACTAGGTGTCATGCTGAGCGGCCCTTCGAGCGGCCCCTCAGCAGGTGGCCAGCTCTGGGAGCCTCAGCTGCTTGGCCTACTGCCCCCACCTCAGCCCGCCCGCCCCCCAGCCTCTGGGCCCTGGTGCTTCTGCCCACATGCCTCCCCCTCCGCCAGCCCAGAAGCCTTTGCGATGACATCCCCAGGTCCCACTGTCCTCATCTGAGGGGCGGTGACCCCAGCACAGTTGTGACGTGAATGACATTTGCCTTCTGGTGACAGTGACCTGTGACCTGGCTTGTGGTCCTGTGGACACCAGTGTGTGACTCGGCCTGGGGAAGTTTCCTCTCCAAACTGCTGTGCTGCCCCCCCAAGGGAGCCGAGGTTCCATCTCCGCGGCTGGGGGTCCAGCCCCCTCCCCCACCACGGTGCGACCCGGTTGCCTATTACCCGTGTGTCTCTGACTGAGAACTTGGTCGTCTCTGCGTTTGTTCCCATGGTTTGGTGATTTAAAAAATAATCCACATGGTGTACTAGTGGGGTCTTGGGGGAGCAGGACACAGGACAGTGTTTAGTCTGCCTTTTTGACCAGAAATGCCTGACCCGGCCCGTGGGCACCCCACGCTGGCTGAGCCCACCCTGGCCCCACCGCCATGGCCTCGTTTCCTGCCGCTGTGCTGTTCGCGCAGTGCCCCCAGCTAAGGGAGGAGGAGGAAAGCCCCCTCCCGGGGTGGGAAGCGCATTGTTGGGTTACTGATGTTCAGCACAAGCTGCCCATCCCAGTAGGTTTGTGTCGTCGCTGTTGCCGTAGACCCACGGCTGTAAAGAGCCCACTGTGGGGCCCGTGACAGGAACGGGCCGCTAGGAAGCAGACACTTCCTGGTTGCAGCGCAGCTGGTGGGGACTTCGGTGGCCGTGCCTGGCGCCCCCGAAGCTGGCTGCACGGCCACACGAGTCCGGGAGTGGTGAGGTGGGCAGCCAGCCGTCTATCCATCTTACAGGAAGAAGGTGGACTGTGGCAGCGACCCTGAGGTCCACGTTGGTGCCGGGAATACAGAGCCATCCTTTCATGTCCTTGGGGGATATTTGGAAGTTCTGAGTGATTATTGGGCCGAAGAAAGGGTTTTTTCAACTCAGAATTTTGTTGTGTTTGTTCATTACAAGTGTCAAACGCAGCCGCACGTATCCAGGGATGTACTGATGCATAGTGACACCAGTTGGGGTAAAAGTGCCTTTTGTGTTTTTATCTTTTGTGTTCTATTCTTTAGGGCACAGGGTGGAATGCAGTATATCCAAAGAGTGCACCCTGGAAGCGGGAACCCCAGAAATGGGGTCCCCGGCTACAGTGGCTAGAAGTGCATCCAGCCAGATCAGGGAGACGACTTGTTAACTCTTGTCCCTGTTCCCTTGTGATTGTCCAATGGAGAAGGTTTTGGTTTTTCCATGGTCACAGTTTAACGTAAACATTTTAGTCATGCCAACAACCGCCGTTAAGGGGGACATAGTGCCGTCCTTTAGGGAGAAGTCCCATTTCTGGAGCCCCACAGCAGTGGGCACTGATCCAACCCAGGCCCCTGTGTCTGCCCAGGCGGCCTAGCTGTTCCACCAGGTGCCCTGGTCCGGGAGGGGAAGGGCTGGTGTGCCGTTCAGTCCCACCGATGCCCACTGAGCCCGCAGTGCGCGGCCAGCCTCGGGGGAGGACCCTGCAGGGCCCGCGGTGATGCTGCAGTTTGCCCCTGAGCCGCCCCCGCCCCCCTCCCCCAGCCTCCCGTCTCCAGGTGCTGGGCACTGGGTGGGCAGAGACTAGACGTCTTGATGAGGGACAGTGAGGACCTGCAGATCCGGGGCTGTGGGGGCAGAGAGCGTGCTGCCCGGCTGGCCCAGCTGTGTTTTACTGTCTTTCACAGAAGCGACTTCTGCCTCTGGTGGCCCTCTGTTGCACATTTTGTTTCGATTTCATTAATTCCTGTTCTTATCTCTATTCTGCTGTTTTAGGGGTGTTATTCAGGTATCCTTGTTCTGAATTGGTAGGTTGAATTTTTAGCACATTAATTTTTAGGTTTTCTTCCTTTGACATAGCAGTTAAGGTTATGTGGTCGTGTACAAATGGAGCTGCTTCTGGTAAATTCTAACTTGTAGGATTTGGTTTGTAGCCTCTTTAAAATTTGTCTGATGGTCTTTCTTGAAAACAAGGAGCTATTTAGAAGTGTTTTCCATCTGATATGAAGCTTTGCAAACCATCTTTCTGTCGTTGATTTTTCGTCTCCTGTGTTAGGTTAGAAACGACCACGCCTTCGCAGCTTTTTGGGATTTGCGTCATGGTCCTGTTTTATGACTTCGCTGTGTGCCTGAGCTCTGTTCTCTAGCGTCCGGGGCTGGGTTCTAAACATGCCCAGTAAGTCAGACTCATGGCAGCAAATCATGCAGAGCATCAGCTTGTGTTAGATAGCGGAGTGCGTGAGGAAAAGGCAGTGGGGACAGATGGAGTTCTTGGGTGGGTTTCTGCGTTTTCAGTGGCGTGGCTGAGGCAGGCCTCACTGCTGAGACGCTGGGCTGGCTGGCTCGCTGACTCACTCAGCAACTGGGCCTTTTAGGTGCCAGTCCCTGCCTTGTCACATGGGGTGCAAGGATTTATGAATGAAACTCCCCTGTTTGTGGAGCTCATGTTATGCCTGGGGCAGAGGACAGCGAACACGCGCAGTGAGTAAATTGTATAGCAAGGGAGCAGAGCTGGGTCAGGAGTGGAGGGTCAGAATGTGGCATAGGGCTGGGGCAGGCCTGGTGGAGGTGACATGAGCTACTGGAGGAGCGGCAGGTCGGGGCCCAGAGCGGCCGTGCAGGGGCCCGAGGTGGCAGAGGATATTGGCCGTGTGAGTAGAGCCGCTGTCCTGGGCTCCTGCAGGTCACGGAGGGGCGCGAGGCCACGGCGAGCAGCGAGGCTTTGCCTTTGGGCGAGTGGGGGGCCAGCGGCTGGAGGTTCCAGGTGCCGTGAGCCCCGACCTTTGCTGGCCCCCGGGGCGCTGGCAGGGTGGACACACGGGGTGTGGAGACAGTCACTGAGATGTGAGGTGCGTTTGATGTGTTTACTGAGGATGTAGGTGGCTGGGAAGGGCCCCTCCAGGGAACGACTGCAGAATGTGGGCTCAGAGCGGCTGGGTGCCCGGTTGCCGTGAGTTGTGGCCGGGAGCACGGGTGAAGTGACCTTGGGCAGAGAGGAGGGCTGGGGCTGGACAGGTAGACAGTCGGGAAGTCACGCCCCTTTAGAGGTTTGGGCTCAGCAGCTGTAAACATGAGCCCCACCTTGGGAGCGGGCTGAAGCTGGGGCCTTAAAGTTGGAAGTCAGTGGCACAGAGATGGGCTGGGAATGAAATCTGCCCAGGGAACGGGTCTCCAGGCAACGCCTACGATGTAGACGTTGTTTATAATTCTTTGGCGCAGAGTGTTACCAGTGCTTTTTTGGCCAAATCATACTTTGTGGAGTGTCGCTGTTTCTCAGGAGTTTTCTTATGCGGGATCTCTGCTTTGCCGTGAGAGCGAGTGTGCTGCAGAAGCAGCCCCCCCCACCGCAGCGGGGGAGCCCAGCATCACAGCCCTGCGCCGCTATAGCTATGGCAGTGATGGCCGTGAGGATGCAGTGGGCGACTCCACGTGCAGCCCAGCCGTCACTCCTCCAGCACTTTGTTCCCTGGCCTTTCGTTCCCCTGGTGAGGCTGTGAGAGGCGAAGGAACCCCACTCAGGTTGCATACACATTAAGCAGCTGAATTTCCGCAAGTGTCTGGGTGTCCTCCCAGCCCCCACCAACACACATTCAAGTCCCACATTCCCAACTGCCTGTTGGGTTTCCCCCACCCCACCCCCATGACCCACAAGCCCTGGAAAGAGGCTGCATTTCTTTGCGTTCCTCCTCTGGACATTTGTGGTCCAGCCGGGGTGAGCTGGTCCCCAGAAAGCCCAGCTGGACTGCTCAGTGCTGCCCAGGGGCGCAGCCTTCACCCCACCCCACGCCTTGCTGGAAGAGACCAGTCACCCCGACAGATGCAGTCCCGCTCAGGCTGGCCTCTTGGCTGCCCTCTCTTCCCTCTGAGTGGAAGAAACACCTATTTTTAAACATTTCAACTGTTGCTATTAAGTAATATTGGTTCCTACTGCAACCCAGCTGTTAGGTAAACTACATAACCAAACGTTTGGAGGTTGCTAAGAAGGAAATTCTGAAATGTGCTCTTTGTATTATGTAAACTTGACCTTATGTAACTGACATGGCAAGGGCAATTGCAGAGGAGATTTGTGGCTTTCCCAGATCACTGGAACTATTTTTAATTTTCAGATAATGTGTTTCTATCCATTGAGCTTAAGGCAATCGAAATGGCTTTCAGAGGGGAACTTACAGGTGTGAGCCAGCGCCCAGGTGTGGGCAGGGTATGGGGGCCGGGCTGCAGGGGTGGGAGCAGGTGTTCAGGAGGTGTGATCCGATTTGAATCCAGGTGTCAGCACTTAGGCTGAGCATCGGGGCAGGCTGCCAGCACCTCCCCAGCCTGGGTTTCCCATCTGTGGGATCCGGTCACCACTGGGGCCACTTCATGGGTTGTGAGGACGAAAGGAGGTAAGAGAAGCAAAGCTCTTAAGAGCTCAGTGGCAAAACCTTAGGGTTTTGTTGCTATTGTTATTTCTATTTTATTGCCTTTGTGTTGTAACTATATAAAATTCAAGTTCTTGTCCAGTAATACCTTGTTTATAGAATCATGATAGCAGCGTCTCAGGTGGGTTACCCTGCCTGTCACTTGTTTCTGGAAGTCAGGTTCATCTTGAGAAGCCGCATTTATATGTGAGATCTTTAAAGCCGTTTGTCGTGGGGTACGGCCCGGTTCTATTTATAGTTTCCAGGAACTACATTTGTGCACTTCTTCAAAGGCAAGTTCCCCACTGCACGCCAGGTTTCTATTACAGCTCTTGCTCAATTTAAGCTTGCAAGTATTTCCAAAAGACAGTTTTTCTTCTTGGAGGATACAGAACAAATGAGAAACAGGAAGAGGGTTTTCTAAAGAGCTTTAAGGATAGTTCTGAAATGGGGCTGGGTGGGGGCGGGGGGAACCTAACACTTGCTTCCTGGCTCAGGCACACAGATAGGGGTGCAGATGGCCTCCCTGCAGATGGAGCCCGGGCGGGGACAGCCAGCGCACAGGAACTCATGCACACGGGGTCCCACGGCAGTGACACCACGGGCTGTCCCGAAAGCCAGGAACGTCCGAGTGAGATGATGCCCGAGCTCCTGACTGCAGAGCTGTGGCGGGTGGCGTCCTCCACTGCCCTGCGGGACGGTCCTCGGAGCTCCCCAAGGCAGCACGTGGAGACACTCGTGTTTCAGTAACTGCTCTCTGTAGGGTCAGATTTGGAGCACGCGTTTTGAGTAAAGCTGCCTGCATTGTGTGTACAGCTTCTCAGTCTGATTTAAAAAGCCATCTACGGGACCTGCTAAGAAAAGTTTTGTTTCTAAAAGTCCACGATAACTGCAGTAATTTCAGCTTGTCATTTGATAGGACTTTTTGAAAAAATGTGCCCCAGGAGAGAGTCAGACTGAGTGGGGTGGGGTGTAGAACAACAGCTCTTCACCAGCGCGCGGTTGGCTGAAAACGCGTGTTTTGTTTCTCATACGCGGGAAGTGTCCTCAAGTGTCTCCACGCGGACACAGCTGTTGTTCGGTTGGGGGATGCTGTGCTCCCCACTCTTAGTCACACGGAAGCAGCTGGAGGGACAGCCGGTTGAAGGGGACCTGGGACCTCTCTGTACTGTCTTTGCATCTAACTGAATCTATGATTATTTTTAAATTCATAATATTAACCAGAAAAGCCTGTTTTAAAAAATACACAACTCGCTTTTCCATCTTTTATCAGGTTAAAGCTGGGATATTTCATTCCAGGGGATTAAAACACGTGGATGTTGCTATTATAGATGGGACGAGAGAAAGCTGATCAGGTGCTCTCTGTACCCGCTCTCCTTCCCAGAAGGACTGGCGTTCGTTTCAACGCTGCGATCGGGGCTCCAAAGCCTTACTCACCGTCGTCTTCCCCATGCTTCCCCTTCGCTGATCAGCACGCTGAACTCTGTCCACAGCGTAGATTTGCTCAGTTCTACTGGTTTTGTGTGTCCCAACTTAGAACAGCAGCCCCCCTGATACAAGGGACACCTTTGAGGGACACCCCTCCCCCCACAGCGAGTGGGTGCCTGAAGCCTCAGATAGTACAGACCCTACATGTGCTGGGGTTTTCCTTCACGTCCGTTCTTAGGGTAAAGTGTAATTTTAAGTCAGGTAGGAAGTCATCCCCAGCAGTAACTAATGCCGAAATAGAGCCACTCAGCGGAGAACTTCCACGTTTCACTTACAGAAAGCAGTTTGCAGCTTCTCTCTGGAGTGTCCGAAGTGCCAGGCAGCTTTGGGGCCATCATGACTGGCACACAAGCGCTGCGATCTGGCAACAGTCCTTAGGGGGTGGATCAGCGCCCGGGGCTGGCTCCCCCCGGATGACCTCCAGGGACGCGTTTCCTAAGAGGCATCACGCCCCGAGAGAAGCCGAGTGCTCACGCATGAGCGGCCACACACATCACGGTGACCACTGGGTGGAGTGCCCTCACCTTTCAGAAGGTTCGAGGGTTAGTGTCAGGACACCGGGTGGGCGTTGGAGCACCTCGGCCAGCGTGACCTGTCGGCCCACACTGAGCGGGTGTGCGTGCCTGGCAAAGGGCCGTGTCATTAAACTGTCATCGACGTCATTGGGCTGCTCATTCAAAGGGCAATGCGATAAAAATGTAATCTTTTAGAACCACTGTTTTTTGGAAACTTGATCCTTTTTTGTTCTCTAGGAAGCTGAATGGGAACATTCCATTTTTGTTCTCGAATGGAATTCTCAGTACAGATATTACATGTATATAAGTGTGTGTGTGTGTATAAAATACATGTGTGTTTCCATTCACAACGTGGAAGACGCTCACACTGACCACTCATGTTGCCACCCTTTGTGCTGTTGATCCAGAGAAGAAAGATGGGGACCAGCCTGAGCCCTCACCTTGAGCCCTCACCCCTCCAAGCACTGGACTTGGGTGCTGTCCGCCACCCATTTCCAGGTGACACGAGCTAGTGCAGCTTGTCTGTGGGTGCCCCCCGCCTGGCGCCTCTGCGGCATCTGTAGGTCGCCAGCTTCCCCTGGTCCCCTGTTCACCAGCGACTCCCTGGTGCCACGTGCCAGCCCTCACCTTGGTGGCCTCTCGCCAGCGCTGACCCAGTGGACCACCCTCTTCTTTTAGAAGCACCTTGTCCCAGGGCCACGTGCTCCTGGTGCCTGTCCGCTGCTGGCCGCTTGTCCTCACGGCCCTCGGCAGGTTTTCCCATGTCGCCCCCATCCCGGCGGTGGGTGTCCCCAGGGCTCCTCTGGATGGCTTCTCATTCTCGTTGGCTCTTTCCTGTGGTGATCTCAGTGGTCCCAGCTCATTAAATTCTAGCTCAGAAAGCCACCTTGGTGCTGCCGCCATTCACATGTCTGCTGCAGCCTGGATCCCACCGGGCCCCGGATCCCGAAGCCTGCTGCTTGTTCTGGGTCCCCACCTGGTCTTTAACAGGCATCTCAGGCTTGACGTGCCTGCAGCCGGACTCTTGCTGTCTCCCCGAAAACCTGTTCCTCCCACAGCCTCCCCTGGACTCGGGTGCCTCCACCCTCAAGCCTAGAGGCACCCTGTGTCCTCCTTGTCTCCTGCGCACATTCAGGCAGTTAGCAAACACCATCAGCTGCCCCTCAAAATAAGTGCAAAGGGAGGCTCAACATTCAGGTGATGAGACGGTTCCAGAGCTGATTCAGGGCGATGGTTGTGCAACTTGGTAAATTTACCAAAATGTCATTGGCGTGAACATCTGAAAAGAGTCAACTACGCAATGCGTTCCAGTAGTCAGTATGTGTAGCGCCTGGCTGCATCATCCCCCACCTGTGACAAGAGTCCAGACCACCAGTGCCTCCCCCACCTGTTCTGCGCTCAGTCCGGGCCCCCCAGTCTGATCTAAACCGAGGAGCCAGAGTGTGGTCGGCTCAGTAACCCACCCCCTCACCAATGTCTGTGCCCTAATTCAGAGTCTGTGACAATGTGACCTTATATGGCAAAGGGACTTTGTAGATGGGACCAAGTTTAGGATCTTGAGATGGGGAGATTGTCCTGCATGACCTGGGTGGGCCCAGTGGGGTCCCACGGATCCTTGTGAGTGAGGCGGGAGGGTCAGAGTCAGCAGCGGATGCCAGACTAACACGACGGCGGCCTTTGGAGGTGGAAGGCCAGGAGCCACGGCGAGCCCCCGGAGCCCCCGAAGGAGCCAGATGTGCCGAAGCCCTGGTCTTAGCTCCCTTCCGGACTTCTGGCCTCAAGAACGAAAGTAGTGTAGTGCCTGTTGTCATGGCCAGTAAGTTTGTAGGAACTTGGTACGTGCGGTGAGCATAGAAAACTGCTTTGCAGGTGACTGTTGACACTTCCTCTCTGTGACCTCGGGTGGATTTATCTGCTGCTCTGCCTCATCTGTAAAACGGGGGTTAGCAGGTAGTTAGTAGTGCGACCTGCCCCACTCGCTACGTGGTTCTCCTAATTATCTGCTTTGTGTCGCCTCCCACTAGACCACGTCCCTGCGGGGCAGGACTTGTTCACGTGCATCCCATGCACCCCCTGGAGAGGGTGTAGGCAGAGGCCCAGCACCAGCCGGGCAGCCGGCCCTCCGGTGGCGTGTCCATCTCCGTGTGCAGCATGCGGCCACCCCAGTGCTGCCGCGCCCGTGTAAGGGCTCAGGCCGCTTCAGAGCTGAGCAGACGTAACCTGCTGTGAATGTGTGGACACACACAGGCTCTCGGAACAGGAGAAGAGGACCCCATGACGCAGGGACTGAAGCCCACTGGCTTGAACGGGCCTCTGGGTGCCCGGCTTTCTTCTGGAAAGGTGGCCTTGAGGGGAGGGGTTGCATTTCAGGAGCCGCCTTCAGAGAGCAGGGAAGCGGGGCTGGGCCGCTGCCGCTGCCTCGTGCGGGCTCCCAGGCGCACATTTTGTGTTGATTTACTGCTTTCCTTGTTTGTTTGTTTGTTTTGTGTAAGCGGGTTCTTTTAAAGCCCCACCAAGGATGAGTCTGCAGCCGTCCGCATCTGTGTGTGTGCCCCCCTGTGGCCCCTGAGGTCCCGCAGCTGCCCGGCCCAGCATTGCAGGAAGTCGTCCTGTGGTTGTGAGGCCTGGAGCAGCGCCAAGCCTGCCGCCTCCGGCCCTCTCTCCTGGGGCACCGCGGCCACCTCCCCATTCCTGCTCTGTTCCAGGCTCTGGGTGTCACTGATACACTCGTGTTATCAGGGGTGAGTGAGGGGCCAGCAGAAAGCTAGAGTGGCCTCTGCGAGAGCTCGCCTTCCGACTCGCCACCTTAGCGGCTTTCCTGGGGTCGGCCAGCGTCTGAGTGAGCCTCTGACAGCTGCCTGGCCAGGTGGGGCCTGGTCCTTTTCTAGGGTCCCAGAAGCCATCACCTGTCGTCCGTTCTCTTGGCGTGCCCCTGCTGCCAGAGAGCACCCTCTGGGTTCTCCCTGGGGTCCAGACCTCACGCCCACCTTGGGTGGTATATCCTACAGTTTCCCATGCTCCACATTTTGCTTGATTTCATTAGAATACCTGTGTTTCCTGTAAATTGGCAGTTTAATCTGGAGGTTTGATCAGAGTCAAACATGACTGAGTTGGCACGACTTGACACACGCAGTGTGCGTTTCATCGCGAGGCGCCCAGCTGTGTGTGGTTAGCAGCCGGGTTTTTCTCAGAATTCTTTTTGGTCGAGCTTGCCTCCCGCCTCACACGGCTCTGGAGGTGATATACTCCGATTCCGTTTCTCCGTGAGGGGCGGAGCGCTGCTACGCACACTGACCATGTCTCGAGTCGCTGCGTCCCGTCCCGTCCCCCCAGCCAGCCCCCACTGGCCTCTTCGCAGGTGATTGCGTTCCGTCACTGGACCCGCACAGCTGGATATCGACATTATTCGTGTCCTGCTCGGGCGGTGTCTGAGGCGGTGCTCATACTTGTCCACTCTCAGCCCCCCTTTCTTCCTGCGTCCCAGATGCTCAGGGGCCTCCCCTTAACTGAAGGCTTGTCGGGGTGTTGGGCCTGGATGTGTCACACCCGTGTGTGTCTGAGTTGTTCTGGGAAGACCGTGTCCCCGAGCGCCATTCCAGCCTCACTGTGCCTTCTTAGCGCTCAGCGTTCACTGTTTCCTGGCTGTGACCTCATGTCCCTTGTGGGGTGACCACACCTACATTTCTGTGTCTGCTGAACTTGTTCTTCAGCGTCTGCAGTTCAAGCTGAAATTGTCTTGATTTATTTTCTGTTTTCCCCTGCTTTGCTGTGCTTTCTGTGTCTGCAGTCATGTGTCCCACCAGTTCTGGAACATTCTCAGCCACCTGTCTTCAAACCCTGCCTCTGCAGAGGTCAGAGCACAGGCTCTGGCCCTCCCTGGCTTGGGGGCGGGGGGTGCAGGACTGCTGACTCGTCGCTGTAGATGACGGGAGATGGGCAGGAAGACGGGGTGTCTCAGCAGTCAGCCGGGGCCCTGCTGGTGGGTGGGTGAGGAAGGGGGGGCCTGGGCGCTTCCGATTTATACAGAACCGTCCCGATCGCCTGACTTCTGCTCCTTTGTCTTCATTCGGTTCCCTTCATTCTCCTGGGCTACAAAGAGCTTTTTATTTCTTTCCCAAAGGGAGAGGAGGGGGCGGGGAGCTGACCTGAAGTGGCCAGCGGCTGCCGTCTGCTCAGACCCAGGCCTGAGGAGATGAAACCTGGCTTTGTCCCCCTCTGTCCCCAGCAGTGGACTCTTACTCCTCGGTGCCTGTAACTCCGGCTATCTCTGGGTCCTCTTCCTGTCACCTGAGGTTGAGGATTCCATTTTGGTTCCATGTCTGTCAGTATCGGGGGACCCCTTACCTGTGAGTTCAATGGGTTTGCAGAACAGGGGGCCCGGGCACGTGGGGACCTGCCCCCACTGTGTTGAGTGGCAGTGGGGATGGGGGTCTGTCCGAGGGGGCCTTAGCTTAGAGGTGGGCTGCTCCCTTCAGGGTGTAGCTTGGCCCCTGGGCTTGAAGGTGACGTGTGGTCCGTTTGTGAAGCTGCCCTGGCAGGTCACAGCTAGTGAAGACGGTGGGTGGGCCTCCGTCTTTTCTCTTCCTCCCCACGTCTGCACCCGTGTCCCTCAGTCAGTGCCTTTAAGGAAGACGGTGTGGGGATGGGCCAGCCCAATCTGTTTATGAAACCCCAGTCTGTTTCAGTTAAGCTGGATTTCAGCCTGAACACCAGACAATCTGTGTGGGTTGTGGCTCCAGGACAGGGAACCGAGGCCGCGGCCCTTCCCGCGGGGCCCCGAGGTGGAGCCCCTGCTGTACCCAGTCACCCCTCCTCACTCCTGGTTAAAGCACAGAGCGGGTTTTTCCAGGTCTGAGCAAGGTCAGGCCTGCTTCTGTCCATGACTCCTGTAGGAACTACGGTTGGTTTTGCGAGAAATCACTTGGTTATTACAAAGGCAAGTGTCCGCTCCAGGAAAGGGATGTTGTTCCCCTCAGGCTGCGGCCACTGCCGCTGTCCCTGCTGCTGCCGTCCCCACGCCTGTGGTTGCAGCACTTCCCTCAGGCAGGGAAATTCTTCCCATCCCCTCTGTGCCCGCCCTCCTGTGCCCGTGGGCCCATTCTGCCCGCTCTGGGAGCGGCGGGGTGTGCCAGGCATAGGAATACACTGGGCTCTGTGGGCTGTAAAGGAAGGGGCTCCAGCCTTTTGTGCCGCCGATCAGACCCCATGTGCCAGGCCGGGACGTTCTCCTCTCCCCTGCCCTGGCTCTGACGTGGGGAGCTCATGGAACGCGCTGTGCTTCTAGAAGACCATGGAAGCTTCTGGAAGGCTGAGCTGCCTGAGGGGCTCGCTGGACACTCCAGGGCAGTGCTTGCTGTCCTGGGCTCTGCAGAGCTACTGCCCGTGACTGGACGAGGTCGGGGATGTCCGCCCTTCCCTCACACGCGTCCACGGCTCTGCCTTCAGCTGTCAGACGTGCAGACGCAGAGGGGTCAGCTTGCACCCTTCTGGGGGGTCTCTCTCTCTGGCATCCTGACCACCAGGTTTCATCTTGGCGTCTTCCTCACCCTCAGCGTAAAAAGCACTTCCTGGCCCACGTTTTGGGGAACAGGGTTCAGTAGCACGAGGCAGACGGGCTCAGCTCAGCCCCGTTGGGGATGGGAAAGGTGCCGGCCTCTCCTGGACACCCACCCTTCCGAGGTCGGATGCCCAGAGCGGTTTTCTCTCTGCACTGGCACAAACCCCGTGACAGGCTGCGTGCTGGTCCCTGTATGGACGCTGGATCGCACACGCGGCACCAGTCACCTGCCAGCACTTCCATGTGAGCCCGGTGCCTCACCGATAAGTAGGCGCCCTGCCACTACCGCGCACGATGGAGGTCAGCAGAAGCCAGGTGCCTTCTCCCAGGTCAGCGGCCCGGAGCCCACTCTCTGCTACTGTCCCCGTCCTGTTGGGGACCATGCAGGGCTAGTCTTGTCGTGTCCTCATGCTCTGACCCACGCTGTAGGTGTTTGGGGAGACCAGTTTTTCTCCTGGGTGTCCTGTGAGCTGACACCACAGTGGCCCCAGCCTCCATTTGTCCCCGTAGCTTTACTAGGGAATACCCCCCTGTAGCCTGGAACCAGCCACCACAGAGTGGTTTCCACATGTAGATCCCACTTCACCGTGAGTGGCTCCCACGTTGGTTTGCCCAGACACGGGTGGGCAGAGTATGCCTGCTTGTTCCCCTCCCCACTGGAGTGTTCTGTCTGGTGCCAACAGATAGAGAAGGCGGGGGCCCCTCAGGGACGCCGCAAGGCCATGGGAGGACCCTAACCAGCTGTGGGAAGTCCCCCTCAGGTGGCTGAGAGCCCACATCTTACTGGTGTATCCACGGGCCTCAGACTTCCTTCCGGAGACAAACATCCCGAGCGCCTGCGTGTTGGGAGGTGATGTGATGGGCGGAGGGGACAGCTGACTTAGGCAAACGGAGCAGCGGCGTGAGCACAGCCTGCTGTCCATTGCAGCTTCTTATTTGAGTGGTGGAAGCAGTGTGTCACGGAGGTTTTCTGTTTCTGTTCAGCAGGCTCGTGTGGCTGGGCAGCACGTGTAACCTTGTCCTCGTGGTGCTGGGCGGGGGGCGAGGCCGTGGCCGTGTCCAGGCCGGAGCGGCACCATGCAGGCTGGCTGTGCGGCTGCTCTGGCCAGGAGCTTCTCAGAAGCAGAGTTTGTTCATGGGAAGCTTTGAACTACCAGACACTCGAGCAGGCCTGTGATTCCAGGGGAGACTGGCCAGGTCGCAAGGAGAGAGAGGGGTCAGGCGGGCCTACCAGCACTGGGGGCTCCAGGCAGGGGTTCTCAGGGTTCAAGGGTGCCTGACCCCCCGAGCTCTGCTGGAGCCCACAGACGCCCAGCTCGCCACAGCAGAGCATCCCTGGACCCCCACCAGCCTGAGAACCAGTGCCGTGGGGTGACCTGCAAGTCCCTAGACTCCCCACCCCCAGTTCCAGTTTGGGGTTTGCCACTGCATTTGCTGTGTGGCCTTGGGCAGCTTACTCAGCCTCTCAGTGCTTCAGTTTCCCCACCTGTCACATGGGGTAAGGCTGGTATCTATCACTGTCCTGTGGGGTCCTTTGTTTTATACCTTAAATTAGGTAGCTCGGTAAAGCCAGGCCAGGCTCAGCCCGCCGGGTCCGTGACCCCGTGTGATGACGGCAGGTGTGCCTGCCGGGACTTCCTCCCCTGCCTCCGGCGTGGAGCAGACTCCCTGCCTTAGGAGATTTCTCAGTGATTTTGAAGAGTAAGCCACTGCCTTCCTGTCTGCACGGCAGGAGCACGGGGTACACCTGGGCCTAAGGTGTGTGGCTCCTTCCTGGTTTCTAGCACTGTGCGAGGACCTCGCATGCATGGGGGACAGAAAGGGTTGTGTTCAGTGTGACATTTCATCTATGCAAACTACACGATGCCCACGCCGGAAAGAACCTTCCCACGTGTGTCACCCACAGAACCTCTAGACGCCTCCACCAGTTATGTTTATGTCTTTACACTGGGATCTGAGTTGAAAACAGTACAAAACAAAACAGCCTCTTCATGCACCATATCTTTTTTTAAATTTTTCAAGTATAATTTAAATGGTAGTGAATAGTTAATGTAAGCTTATTTCTTTGGTATTGTTTATATTCACTGTAAATGAGGCAAAGAGAAACAATATATGCAAATGATATATGTGCTCATTTACGTATAGGCCTAGGTAGGGGCCATTTACTTACATTCCCACAGAATTCTTTATATCTTTATATTAAAGCGCTTCCGACTTCTCCACGTCATCTCCCCTTTACACACACACACACACACACACACACGCACACGCACGCACGCATGTAAGTAGAACAATTGTAATTCAGTTAAGAGCACCTTTGGGGAAAGTGATATTGCATATAAATCAGCGTTTTGAATAAAACCTGATGTGACTGTTCAGTCCTTTTGAGTGATGTGTTTAATACGTTGTGCCTTTCGAAGCTCCGCAGCGAGTTGCAGGTTGAACACGTGGATCTAACTTTGCTCCCTCCTGAAATTCACACCAATTCCTGTGAAGATAACAGGTCAGAAGCAGTGCCTCACCCACACCCAGCTCGCGGCCTCTAAATGCTGCTTCCCACGGGGAGACCAGCTCTCCTCGGAGGGACGTCTGATGCCCTGTGGGGATCAAAAACTGCAAGGAGAGCCCGCAGCAGAGCAGAGGGCAGTTCCCCGAGACCGCTGGGGGCTCCAGGGAGACCAGGGACCAGTCCAAGGGGCTCCCTGTCTGGTGGTCACGGAGCTGCAGTGGGCTCAGGTCATTATCATCTTGAAAACACATCTTGAAATCACTGCTCACATGAGGGGGTGCTGGGGCACCAACTCATTATTTTAAAATTGGCAAATAAAGGAAGACTCCTGCACTTGCCCTGCCTTTCTTCTAAATACTGTTTGTCAGAGAATAAGTGGTTGGTTTGGGTTCTTCCTCGTGTAGCAGTGGTCTAGCTCACAGGTGAAGGGGGTGATGGAGCCATCCAGGCGGGGACCCCTGGGAAGCCATGCTGCTCACAGGCGCTTCCCAGGGGTGGCATCCTCCGGGGGGGCGGGGTTCTGGCTGGAATCATAGTGGAATCTGCCCAGGCCTCCACACCTCACTCAGTTTACTGGAAACACCAGGACCAGGAGCCCTGCATCTGCTCCCCAGGTGTGGTCGGCAAAACGCAGATGTGGCAGGCTCCGGACAGGTGACCAGTGTCTGCACCCCGTAACTGGAGGGTGCAGGGGTGCGGGAGGGGAGGAGGTACCTTTAGATTCAAGGGGATTTAAGAGACATTGGCCAACTGCAATGTGTGGACTGTATTTGGATCTTGATTTGAATAAAGTTTTAAAAACATGTATGAGCCTGTCTAAAAAGTGGAAATACTTTCTGGCTCTTTGATATTATCATAGCGTCATTAACTTATTTGGGCATGTTGATGGTATTTGGTTTTGTTTTTGAAAAGAGTTCATTTAGAGATACTTGCCGAAGGATTTGTGGATGAGGTGCTGTGCTGGCTGGTCTGCTTCAGTGTCGTCGAGCAGAATGGAAGGGGGTGGGCGTATGGAAGACGGAGGTTGGCCAGGGATTGACAGTTGTTGGAACCAGGTGATGGTTCCGTGGGAGTCGATTACACTATTCTCTCTGCCGCTATGTACTTTTGACATTGTCCCTAAAAATATAAAAAGACATATTCCAGAGACAGGCCATAAACTCACAGAGATGAGGAGGACAGAAGGACAGACAGCACCAGCCTCAGTCTGGAAGTTGGAAAGCAGGTGCCTAAGTCACACTGCTGAAGCCTGAATCCACGGGACCGGCACCGCCATCTGCAGAGAGCAGCCCACAGCCCTGCCAGCAGCGGCGCAGGGAGAGGGGCCCGAAGTGGAGGGGGCGAAGCAGCAGATGCAGAGGGCCCCTAACCGCCTGCCCCGCTGCACTGGGCACCAAGCCGGGCCCGCCCTCCTCACCGTGGTGGCTGACAGAAAGATTTTTCTCTGGAGAATATACCGAATCCTTGGCCTGCGGATGTGAGCAAGTTGAGGACGTGGGCACTCTAACAAGAACGGGACATAAAGGACTGTGTTCGTGGTGAGTGCTGAGGGCCAAGGGGCGAAGGCTCCCCTCGGGCGAGATGTGCCAGCCTGAGCGGGGAGCCCTGCGGGCCTGAGCCGGGCGCCGGGAAGATGCCAGCTCACACACCCTCCAGTGACGCTCGGCAGTGACGCCCACTCTGCCCGTGGCTTCCACTAGGGTTCCTGCCTCCACTCTTCTCAGGGACACAGTCTGGGGTGGCCTGGTGCCTGCAGATGGCTCTAGCTGGGGGAACAGAAGCAAACAAATAGGATGTGGAGGAAACACTGCAGGGAAAAGCAGCCTGGGAAGTCAGCGCTCCCGCCCTGAGAGATTAGACCACAACTTTATCCGTCCAATAAGCCAGGATACTCAGGAGGCCTCGCTCTCTGAATGGGGCTTTGTGATTCGTCAGTTAAAAACAGAAAAGCAGAAATGACACAAAACTTGGTGAAAAGCTTGGAATATGTATTTAAGGATATCTCATTGAAAGTTGAGTATAAGAGAAAGAAAAGGAAACCAGGAGAAAATGAAAAACAGGATTGTTCCAGGACACTTGCCACCTGAATGTTAGAAGTTTCTGAAGGAGGAAATGGAGAAAAACAAGTCTTCAAGGAAATAATTCAAGGAAATTCCCCACAGCTGGAGGGCACCAGCTGCCATACTGAACAGGTCAACTGGGGGCCCACAGTGGGTGCAAGAAGATCGTCCCCAAGCCACGTAATTTTGAAATTTCAGAGCACGGAGGACAAGGAGAAGACCTTACAGACACTAGAGAGAAAAATCACGTCCCACACAAAGGCCTCGGATCCAGGTCACATTTGTCAGCAGCAGTGCTGGAACCTGTGTGTAGCCGGGTGATGCCAACGGAGCGGAGAATAATGCACCTTCAACATGCAGGCCTCCCGTGCCCCCCCTTTCGAGATGCAGCTGGAACCCGAGTTCCCGCAGAATGAGAGAGTGAAGCCAGAAAGATGGGTGGGCAAGGGAGCCGGGTGGCCCGGTCGCGGCTGGGGACAAGGGACTGCCCTGGCAGACGAGGAGGCCGACCAGGGCCTGGCCGGCAGGAGCTCGGGGCAGGTGTGGGGGCGGCTGGCCCTGTGCTGCCCGTGCCCTGAGCGGCCCACTGGCCCTGCAGGCAGGTCACTGACCCGCCCCCTCTCTGTCACAGGGCCTCACTCCCCCAGGACGAGCTTTCTCCTTGTGGCCTTCTGCGAGGCTCACAGCTGGGGACAGGAGGGGCCCCGGCAGACACAGAAGCAGGAGTGCCCGGCAGTTCTAGGGCACGTGACCATCCTGCCAGATGCCGCCATGGGCGTGCCCGTGGTTTCCCCCCAGAAGGGACTCTGGTCAGCTGCCCTGGCGGCTAAAGGCAGACTGGACTCAAGACATCCCATCTTTTCCTGAGGCCGTCATGCCGTCACCCTCTCAGTCCACTGCGTCTGTGCTCATTCCATCATTTAGGGAGCTCTTGCTCAGGGTGACATCCGTGGGCGCTATGACCGGAAGGAGGAGCGAGGCCTGCCTACCAAGGTCAGAGTGTCGGGGCGACGGTGCGGAGCAGGGCACAGGCCTTGTCCTCACCGGGAGCTGGGGTCGCCCTCCATCACTGCACCGCGCCGTCACCCGAAACGTGTTCTTTGGCAGGTGTGACGCATTTCACAGTAAAAGAGGAAACCACTTAAAAATCAGTCACGCATGTCTAGTTTTGCCTTTCCTCCCTTTCTCCCCTCACCCCCCCCCCACACACACACAGGCAAATGTCAGGCAGAGTAAGAGGAAATCGTGGTTACATAGTTGGAATATCTATTATTTCTCCTTAGATTTGAATGAGTCATTCTTTACTTGAATAGACCCCAAGCTTTGGTCATGTTTTTCTGAAGAATAGTGCTGCTGCTCATTTCTCTTCCGTGTGGTGCGTGACGAGGGGGCCTAACCCATGTGCTGGCAGATGGCAGTGTCCTTTCTTAGGGTCATTGACTTGGAGAGGGAGAGGGAGACTGCCGGGTTTTGTCTGTCTGTGATGAGAGCTGGTGACGCGCGCAGGCTTCACTCTGACAGGCTCTGAATGCAGGCTTTGTTTTGTACGAACGTCACGAGTCTAATTGTACTAACATGTTTCTCAGGCACAACCTATAAAAGCGGTTTTCCCCTCCACCATAGATATTCATGAGAATACAGGCTTTTGTTGTTGTGACGCTGCATTCTTTAAGTAGAGAAGGTTTTATTGTTTCCTTCAGGGCGCTTTGGGTCAAAAACACTAGCAGCTTCTGTTGGGAACTCATGGCATTTGAAATAGTTTTTGATACAGAAATATTGGGTTGTTGGAAAAGTCATGACGCATTTTTGCAACGAAAAATGTAGAAAAAAATACGTCATGACTTTTCCGATGACCCAATAGTACAAGTCATATATGATGCACCTGCCAGGGACTGGAATGAGCGGGGACTGTGACTGTGCAGCTGGCGTGCAGGGAAGGGCCTGGGGACAGGTTCGCCACGCCTCCCACCTGGCGGCCAGGTGTGCGGCACCCTGGGGGCAAGAAGGCAGCCTGTCTCGGGAGCCATGCGTGGGTCTCCTTGGCCCACGTCGGCTCAGATGTTCATTTCTGTCCAATCGGAGACGCAGCGCGTTTTTCAGAGAATAAGACGTGGCGGTAGCTGGTTGCGGCGTGTCTGACTTAGGGAACGGGCAGCTTTCGCTCCCTGTGCTGCTTCCGGCTTTCTGTAGCAGAAGAAGCAAGTTTTCCGTGATGCCTCAGAGTGGTAAGCTGGGCAGGACTTCCATCCCTGTAAGGGTGAGATGTGCAGTGCGGGCAGCGATGACGTCCTCTGAAGGCCCCTTGCCACCGGCCCCGCCCCGGCAGCCTGCCCGCGCCTGCTCCCTTTTTGGGCAGCGGGGAGCTTGGCCCACAGGCGTGCCCCCTCGACAGCCCTCACTGGACCAGTCGGCTCTGGTGTCTGCGGAAGGACTCACGGGCTGCCAGGGCGGGTGTCCCGAGAAGATTCCCAGACTCAGGCGAACCCCAGCTTGTGTGTGGTCAGCATGCAGGGCCCGCCCGCACCAGTGCTGACGAGGGACAAGCAGAGTGTGAGACAACAGCATAGGCTGTTGTCACCTGTGAACACGGACGCAAACATCCTCAGGCCACGTAAACCGATCACAGGCTGCGTCCACCAGGGACTGTGTGTGTGTGTCACCAAGGACGGCAAAGTCAGGTGCATACTTCGAAAGCAAAGGCAGACTGACCTGAGAAGGTGTGTTAAGTAGCTCACCTGTGATCGGAGGTGACGAGGCACGTTAACAGATTGATGGAGAGCAGCTTTGTGGCCCCACCTGTGGTCCCGGAGGAAACCGCAGAACCTGGCGACCGTCCCAGCCCCGACGGTTTTAGGGATCACGCAGAACTATCGCACGTGAGGCAGGACCCCCGCCCCCAGGGAAAGCCTTCAAATGCTGTGTCCCTTGCTCTGCACGGAGCTGCTCCGCCCTCCACACTGCCTCACTCCTACGGGGAAGTCTGAAGCGATCCAGGAGTATGCTGAGGTTTCTAAACTGGTGCTGTTCACAGGCTCCGCTTGGCTCTGAGTCTTGTAATCAAAGTGAACAGGAAAGAAGAGATTAACAAAATCCAGTCTGGACCAGCTTGGATGCGGGGAGGGCGTGGGGGGAGGACACCACTGTTCCCTGGTCCTGTTTGTGAAAACACCATTTGTGTCGCTTTTTCTCACATTAACATCAGCTAGAAGCCTCTTACTCTGTCAGGCCTGACACCCCATTAGAAAAAAGTAAATGCATACATTTAAAAAGTTGGGGTGGATGCCACTGCCTTAGGGACCAGAAGAGAAACGATCAGCTGGTGGTGTTTATGTGGTGCCTGTCTCTTTCCTGTTTCCTGGTGCGCGGACCTGGCCCGGAAGGAACCAGAGAGCCGTCCGGCAACTTCCTGGGCTCTGCCTGCGTGGCCATGCCCTGCAGGTGCAGTGACAGATTTAGGTCCGGACACCGGGGCCCAGAGAGCCCCCTGACTGCGTCGGCTCAGGGCCGCAGAACCCAGGGCGCCCAGCCTTGCCTTATTAGAACGGCCAGCGTGGGCCTACCACCTCGGCAGTGACCCCAGAAACACCCTGTCCCGAGGGCGGTTCCACTCCTGGGCTACGGGGCTGGGAGCCCACACGTCCTGAGGAACTGGGTTATGTCTGTAGCCGGGGCTCTGCGGCCTCGGCGTCAGGTCCCAGGCATGTAGGGAGGCCACTCTCGGATGACATAACATGGCCTGTGCTGAGGGTCCAGGCGTAGATGGCCCTGATGTGAGGAGCTGGTCCTTGGTGGCACGCCTCTGTTGAGTTGGGGCTCCCGTCTGAGCCTGGGACACGCCCTCCTCCCATTCCCCGGGTCTGGTGTTTCTCAGTTGATGAAGAAATGAGCCCGGAGCAGGTTGTAAGGGGAGCTGTCTGGAAGAGCCGGACGGTGAGCTCTCCACATCCTCCCAGGGCCCCAGGGCGCCGCTGAGTGTCTGGGAAGCAGCCGCCGCCGCTGGCCGGCCGGGCACCACGTGTGCTTGTGGACTTGACAAAATGTGGGCCTGTCCCAGCAGGGCACCCACATCCGATGTTTGGGGATTTCTGTAACTTAAAACTTGCTTTCTTCCTGTGTTCCTTTTCCTTTTCTTGTAATAATTTGTTATTGATTTGTAAGCATTAAGATTGATTTGACTGTGTTTCTAATCAAAAGAATCACTTGTAGCTTTCCTTCGGCTGCCCATTGGGGCGGGGCAGGGAACCGTGTCTTTGTGAAGCCTGAGAACGCGGTCCTGATGGATGTGCGTGGGCGGCCCGGCGGGCAGGGCCTTTATTGGCTGCGGCCGTAAACATGTTTTCCGAGCGGGCGCCCACGTCACCATGGCAACGGGCCTCGCCGAGCGCTCTGGACCGCTCCTGGGGCACACAGCGTTCCGTGTCGGGCACACAGCCTGCAGCGGCCAGCCGGCCTCTCCACCGCCTGCGCGGAGCTCTCCAGAGCCTGCTCCTCCTCGCTCTTTGTTGGCTTCCAGAAGTGCCTTCAGAGGCCAGTGGGGCTGCAGCCGGGTCCTCCGCGCGAGCGGGGGCCCCCGTGCAGGGCGGGCGCAGGGGGGAGGGTGCGCGTGCGTCCTGGTCTGCCCTCCGCCGTGCGGGTGACAGAGGCGACTCTGAGCCCCGCACCATGAGCCTGCTGCGCTGGACAGTAGGGGACACTTCTGACACGTGAAACGTCCTCCAGCACGTGGGGACCCCTTGGTGCTTGCAGGGCTCTGGGCAGAGGGGGTGGGTGGCTCGGGGCCGCGGACGCTGTGCCCCGCAGTGACGGCTCTTCTGTGCTCTGTCCACAGTGGAGGTGGCCTCAGCGCTGCCTTTGCAGGTGGCCCCGCCGGCCGTGCCCATGGACCTGCGCCTGGACCACCAGTTCCCGCTGCCCGTGGCCGAGCCCGCCCTGCGCGAGCAGCAGCTGCAGCAGGAGCTCCTGGCGCTGAAGCAGAAGCAGCAGCTGCAGAGGCAGCTCCTCAT